>NW_006182240.1:0-409 GCF_000334495.1 Tupaia belangeri chinensis | reverse complement strand
TCTTTCTGTATGGCTCCAGGGTTATCAAAGGAAGAGGCCAGTGTGCTTGTGAACTGCCAGTGAATACATCCAATATATTAGTTTTCACATGTGAACCACAAGACGTGGGGAGAAAACATAGATACCAGGAAAGAACTTTAATGAGCAATGACCTCTTAAATAATACCCTCTTTGTGAAAGTGGTTCATGGAAGCTTAATCTCCAGAGGACACAAGGCAAAGCACAGAGACTGCCAAGACCTCTCCTGAGATTCCTCTTTTCCCTTCCATATGGAACAGCCATTTGAGGCCTGACTGACAGGAGGTTTGGGACAGAGTAGAAGACTGTAATTCTGCAGCTGTACTTTGTTAAGCCTCCTCAACAACTCTGTTTTTATCAGCCAGCCAGAGCAGCCATTCACTTTCTTTTT
>NW_006182239.1:0-409 GCF_000334495.1 Tupaia belangeri chinensis | reverse complement strand
GGATGAGGAGTGACCTGGAAATTAGCAAGGGGGATGCGGTACCCCCAGCCCCCATTGCTTGGCTCAGCATCAGGAACCACTCTGCAGCTATACTCCAGGCCCAGCAACTGCAGCTAGCTCAGCTTAAGCCCCCTATGTGTGAGGTCTGACTCATTCCTTGCCTGCCTGACCAAAACTGTTCCTAAAGTTATTTTATTTCTTGAGAGATACACAGACTGACAGAAAGATGGACAAATATCCTTGGCAAAACCTCACCACTTTGTGGTAGCCCGTAGTTCCTGCCAGCCAGGGCCATAGTGCCCCGAGAGGCATGGCTGGCATGTTCAGGTCTACCTGGAGTTCAAACTGGGGGTTTCCCATATGGCTCTAGTATTGCACAGTGGGGCTCTATCCCCTATGCCACTGTGGG
>NW_006182238.1:0-409 GCF_000334495.1 Tupaia belangeri chinensis | reverse complement strand
ATCATGTGTACCTTTAACTATCATTTGGTTCAAATTTATTTTCAACTAGTCATGACAATGATTGGCTTTCACTTTGCCGAAAAACATAACTGTGTTTTATTCTGAAAGATACTGTCTGATTTAAACAAAATATAATATGTATAGCATTATAGCACCTGTCCTGCAAAAAGCATTGAGGTGATGAATAACTGAGGTCATGACAAGTCATGCTGTGTACTTTAGAATTGTGCTATCTCTACAAGGATGCCACAGAAAACAAGTCAGACTTCTGGGCCTCCAGTATAACACAGCAGACTAGCAAGAGTTTGTACAGTATATGGCAAATATAGGGTGTTGATACAAATGGCAACTACTGTGATAACTGCACATAAAAAGGGAATGATTTCTTGGGACCAGCAGTTAGCGTAAT
>NW_006182237.1:0-409 GCF_000334495.1 Tupaia belangeri chinensis | reverse complement strand
TCCATAATAATGCCAAGATAAAATATTAGCTTTGAGAGAGTGAGCAGAGTGGCAATTAAGAACTTTTTAATTGTTCAGGTGTGTGGGTGAGGATGTTGCCCACTTGGAATCATAAAAATTGTTTTCCATGGGTGGCACTACCAGGACCATCTGTGCTTCTCCTGAGCAACTATAAAGAAAGATCTGCTGTTACAAATGCTGTAATTCTCCTAATTTGTTTTTGTTCTGGCTATTCAGAGATTCAGAAATAAATAACAACCTAAGTTATTCAGTTGTGCTTCTTGGGATATCATTTATAATTAATTCTGTTTTACTATACTGATCTTTTCTCTCTACTATATAAATTATATTTATAATTTCCCCTTTGTAGCTTTGAATACATGTATCCTGATAGGTTGTTTCAAATTAA
>NW_006182236.1:0-409 GCF_000334495.1 Tupaia belangeri chinensis | reverse complement strand
TCTCTGTCTGCTTTCAGGAGGACATCATTTCGATCTGGAATCAGACTGCCAGTGACCGAGCTCCCACAGCCCGAATCCGGGATATGCTCCTGCCAGCGCTTAACCCACTCCCAACTCCATTATGGAACCCGAAACTCACACCGAAAGCATCCAACGCCAGGCAGCCTGGGCCCCCAAAGGCTCCTCCTTCAAAACCTCTGGGAGCCACGGTTGAACGTGCCACGACCCTCTTCCTCTCTGGATGGCGCCATCATTGAAGCTGGCGTCATCGGAGTCTCCCCTTCTGTTGGCGTGCCACCTGGAAGCTGCTTCTGCCCTGGACAGGAAGTGGAAGAGCATTGTGTTTAAAGAACAGGCGGACACGCAGCAGCTCCAACCACAGCTGAGATCACTTAATAAATGGTGCTAA
>NW_006182235.1:0-409 GCF_000334495.1 Tupaia belangeri chinensis | reverse complement strand
TAGATACCAAGGAGTGGGATTGCTGGATCAAGAAAGTAATTTTTACAAAATACTTATTGTTATCATTTTTCTCAAGAGCCTCTTTTAAAGCTTTGATACTCAAATAATTTTCATTGATGTATCATTAACCTTACTGATTTTCTTTTTCTCTTTTTTAATAAGTTTTAACAAATTTTAATTTATTTCTTCTGAGAGAGAGAGTCCCGACAAGGGGCCAAACCACACTCCATCCGCCCTCTCGGCTGGTCTGGATCACAGACGTGTATGTGCCTGGCATGTCCAGGGAAGTCCCAAGACAGAACTGTGGGACCCTCCCCATGTGAGTCCAGTTATGCCACTGCTGCACTACCACCTGGCCCCTCATTTTCACTCTTTATGGGAGTTGGTTACATCTGCCCACACTCCTTGG
>NW_006182234.1:0-409 GCF_000334495.1 Tupaia belangeri chinensis | reverse complement strand
CAAATTCTTAATCACATCTCCAAAATCCTTTTTGCCATAATGGAAAGTAACAGATTCACAGGTTCTCAGGATTAGGATGTCGACTATTTGTGTTGACTATTTGCCTGCCACACGGTAAATTCGTCGGCAGCATTGGACGTCACCAAAGGGGCTTGGTGTATGTAAATGAGCGCGCAGTGTCTTCTGGTCTTGTTCACAGTGCGCGTACGTTTTTCAAGTTTGCAAGGACTCTAATATCCAAAATGTTCTCGTCTGGCTTTGACAAGTGAAAGGAGTGTATCTGTTGCAAGTCAAAGATTAACTAGAGTGTCTGTGAAGAAGGTGACTCTATGCTTAAAGTGTTGGTGTTCTGAGGGTACGATGGCAAGCGCGGTGGAGAACTCATACTTACCTGGCAGGGGAGATACCA
>NW_006182233.1:0-409 GCF_000334495.1 Tupaia belangeri chinensis | reverse complement strand
CTGGAAAATGGGTTGCCAAGGAAGAACTGGGGCGAGGGGTTTTCATCTGGCTCCAAGGGGCCTTGTTCAGGCTTGTTCTAAGTGGGGCTCACGCACGCATTTCCCTCATGGTGGGGAGGGGCACGTGCTGGCTGAGGCCAATTACTCTTCTAATTCTGAAGTGTGTTCGAAGGTCAGGAGATTCTTTGTCTAGGGGCTTTGGGCCCGTAAAAACTATTACCTTCTACTCCTCCCCGAATTGGTGGGGCCTTAAAAAAAGTCTTAAAGTCTAGGTCCTGCCGCCCAGGTCAGTTACTGAGCTGCCACTGAGGAGTCTCTTTGAGAAAAGCAGCCGAGAGGCTTTGTCTCAACTTAGCCATTTTTGGGTCCAGCAGATGGATAATGGTTATGTTGTTGGACTCCTGTGTAG
>NW_006182232.1:0-409 GCF_000334495.1 Tupaia belangeri chinensis | reverse complement strand
GCCCCATCCTCCTGTGTAGCTCTGTCTTTGCAAAGTTCCTGGTGTTCAGCTGGTTCCGTCTCCCCGAGACTAGGAGCTGGGGATGGGGGGATACGGACCCAGATGTGCAAGCCATGGATGAATGAATGAGAACCTCAGATGATGTGGTTGGGCAGAGCCATGGCCCAATCCTAGTTCTAGAAATGGCCACGTGACCGGGGCCCACCCAATCACAGCATTCCAGTCCCGTGGTTTGAGCCATAGGCTGAGGAATGGGCACGTGACCCCAGCTGAGCCAATCAGAGAAGGCCCTGAGACTTTCGCTTCAGTTAATGGGCAAAATAAACACCCTGCTTTCTTAGGCTCCTATTAGGGGATTTTTTTTTAAAAAAAGAGTTCTTTATTTTATTTTATTAATTATTATTTTTAA
>NW_006182231.1:0-409 GCF_000334495.1 Tupaia belangeri chinensis | reverse complement strand
CCTTAACAACTATGCCACCTGCTGGCCCCTCTCCTCAATGTTTAACTATGGGGGAACACCTATTTGACAGAAAATATCATAAGGTTTGAAATCAGTTTCCCCATCCAGTAAATGGGGATAATAATGTATCTCATAGGGTATGTATGGGGATTATGTAGATTAATTCATGAAAATAATCTAATACTGCTAGATACATTGAATGCACTCAGTAAGAAAACACATTATTAGCTGGCATTTTCCCAAGAAGCTGAAATTCCTTTACCATTTTGCAAGATGGAGCACCATCTTCTGACCCAACAGGGCAATACAATTTAAAAGCCCCTGCTGAGATTGGAGGCCTAGCATTCATCTTCAGTAATTAATACATGCCCTAGGGGATGCTTGGGATTGGAGATGGAAGGAGGGGGGG
>NW_006182230.1:0-409 GCF_000334495.1 Tupaia belangeri chinensis | reverse complement strand
CCAGCAAGCGCACATGCCCTAGAGCAAAAAAATCTCCCTTTAAAAAATGTATTCAGTCAGTATCACATTTTGGGTCACAAGACAGTGTCTTATAAACGAAAAATAAGGAGTCCCAGTAAAATTTTCCGTAGGAAGTCATTCTCGATGCTGCAAAGCTGGGGATGGCAGTGGACTAGCTTTAATGTGGCCATCCGCAGCGGGAGGTGCCTAAGCGGGGACCTTAGGGCAATCGGGAAGGGGCTGAAATCAGCATTAATGCTTCCCAGGCTCATCTAGAAATGACCATCTCCCGTCCGGCATTCCCACGCCGGTCTAACGGTCCGATTTTATAGCTAAGAAATAGACGGGACCAAGAGATGGTGTAATTGCTACGTAGCTCGAACCCGGTGGCTTAAAACTCACACTGGGC
>NW_006182229.1:0-409 GCF_000334495.1 Tupaia belangeri chinensis | reverse complement strand
TCCGTGGGAAGTGTTCTTCCTATACAGTATACCACTTTTACCTTTATACCACATCTTCACTCTACCCAAACTTTTTTCATTTACCCAAGGATGCGTGTGTGTGTGCACCAGAGAGAGACAGAGCAACAGAAGGAGAAGGAGAGGGAGAAATACCCCTAAACAACAACAAAACCTAATTTTACAAAGTTATCTGACAAAGTTATATAACAAAGTTAATATGACAGAGTAGTTTGTTTCATGATTTGGATCATAATAATAATGAAAACATGTTACGTCTGATGATGGTCAAGCTCCATATAGCTTTTCCTGCTTTGAGTTGTATAATACATTTTACTTTATCGAGTTAATACTGTACATTATATTTTCAGTTGAGATGCCTCCTTGCTTGGCCAGTTTTGAAACAGATTTT
>NW_006182228.1:0-409 GCF_000334495.1 Tupaia belangeri chinensis | reverse complement strand
ACGTGGGAGTCCAGCAACATAACTGCTACCCATCTGCTGGTCCCACTGATTTTCAAATCATCTGTTCCTACTGCCCGCACCTGGAATGGGCCGTGCTTACTGCCCAGCAAGTGGGTGCTATGTGGAGTCTTCAGTCCAGTCAGAGGAGTCAGTCATCTGTGGCTCTCCAGTAGGTGGGCAGTGGGAATTTAGAATGGGGGAAAGCTGTGAATGTTGCAAATGTGCAGCCAGAAATCCAGCCGGGACAGCCTAGCTAGAAACTGAAAGCGAGTAGTTAGTGTCTGCTGCAAAGAGAGTTCTGAAATTTTAAGGCAAAGACAAGTGAGGAGCCACAGGAAGAATAAAGCACCTCATGTGTGGGGAGACGTTTAAGGAAAGTGGAATTAAAACATGAGTTTATTTTGGTGCA
>NW_006182227.1:0-409 GCF_000334495.1 Tupaia belangeri chinensis | reverse complement strand
AAAAAAAAAAAACTGTTTAGAACTAACAAATAAATTTAACAAAGTAACAGGATATAAAGTGACATGCAAAAAATCACCTGCAATTGTAATACCAAAATAAATAATCTGAAAACAAAATTATAAAGAGTAATTACTTTTATAATCACATGAAAAATGATAAAATAGACATTAACTTAACCAAGGAAGTAAATGGCTTATATAATTAAAACAAAAATATGAACTGAAAATAGGGAACATAAATAAATAGATTCACATCCAGTGTTTCTGGTTTGAAAGAGTTAATATTGTTAAGATGTCAACAGTAACCAAGGCAATCTATAGATTCAGCACAATTCCTATCAAAACTTGTAGTTTACTGCAGAAATAGGAAACCTATCTTAAGAATCATATAGAATCCGGGGAACCAGCA
>NW_006182226.1:0-409 GCF_000334495.1 Tupaia belangeri chinensis | reverse complement strand
TTTTTTTTTTCTTTTTAGTTTTGCCATAGGTTGTGTGAACTTGTGTCTAAAAGGTAGGTGTTCAAAATGGAGAATTTTTAAAAGATAAACTATTTTAACAGTTTATACTATTGTTAACTAGTTACTGGGAAAATAAGAATTAAGAAATCTTCCTTTAATTCCTAGAAATTTTAAGGAACTTCACTTTTTTCTTTACTAGAAAGAAGTAATATTAAAAATTGATAAACCTTGCTATTTAGATTTTGTGGAGGCAGAGGTTGACCTTAAACTCTTGGGGGCTTTTGAGAGCTTCTTCCCCCCAAAGATTCATTAGACTTTTAAAAAATCATTCCCACTGTGCTAATTTGTAACTGTTTCAAGTTTATATTTATTTATAAGAGTTCTACAACAAATATAATTTTAATGAAAT
>NW_006182225.1:0-409 GCF_000334495.1 Tupaia belangeri chinensis | reverse complement strand
ACCATTATGCCATCTGCTGGTCCCAATAGTCACCTTCTTGATATTCATTTTATCTTTTCTCCTAACCACCAGAGAATATGAAATATTTGAGTATGCAATAAATAATTCTTGATGGATCGATATTAAAATTATATAACAGTCATTTCTCTTCACGCTCCTCTCTTTTCTAAAACAACCAGATGATCTCTATTTAGACTAGCTGCCCAAAATTTGTAATTAAAGTTATAGGTATTAAAATACATTCAGAGCCTAGATGTGCTAGCACTTTTCTGCAATGCTGGAGACACGTGGAAGACCAGAGTTCAAATACTACATCAACTTGAAATATAACCATAGTTATGGCTGGCTGAAAGAATTGGAGGTATTGTTGCATGACAAGACCCTGTGGAGAATGCTGTTTCTCTCTCTC
>NW_006182224.1:0-409 GCF_000334495.1 Tupaia belangeri chinensis | reverse complement strand
GCGACATAGTCATTACCCAACTGCTGGTCCCTCTTGTTCTTTCTTAATATTCCTTTATAATCTCTAGCCAAGGTTGTGTAGTAAATTGTTGACTAGTTTCCCTGGCTTTTATTTTAGGCCCTCTCAAATTTTTACTACATAAGAATGCAACTAAATCAAATATTTGATATTGTCTCTGTATTTCAGTTCTCTACAGTAAATTTAATTTGTTGGCATGATACACAGACCACTTCAGTTTGACCCCTTATCACCCAGCCAGCCTCACCATTTCCATTTCATATTTCCATGTTAACCTCTGTGGCATTTTCTATGTGAGCAATATTGATCTATACAAATACACATATACAGGATCAAGTTTCAAAGACTGTTTTCAGTATTGCCTTTTTTCTAACAGGTGTGCATTTTTTTT
>NW_006182223.1:0-409 GCF_000334495.1 Tupaia belangeri chinensis | reverse complement strand
GTTAGGGAGACCTGCACTGCGGAGTCCTCACTGCACAGTGGGAGCATCAGGTCTTGTGTGTCACATGCGAAGACGGGGAGTAAATAAGGTCATGTCGGTACAGTTTTAGACCATGCATACTGGGTGTTATAAAGTAATTATTATAATGACCTTATCATGATCGTCGTCATTTATTATAAAAACATAGCAGTTTGGGCCAGCCTGTGGCCCCGTGGCTAGATCCCATATGGCCCACTGCATGGTTTGACTCTTGGACCTGGCAGCTTGGAAAATCACACGGGTCCCTGTGCACGCGGGCCCCAGGTCCCTCCCCAGGGGGCGGAGAGGAGGAGGGGAAGGGGTTAGAGTGTGACCGTCCCCATGGGGTGCTTTCCCATCTCTCTCTCTAATGAGCACACATGCCCTCTGG
>NW_006182222.1:0-409 GCF_000334495.1 Tupaia belangeri chinensis | reverse complement strand
AGCTATTATGCTAACTGCTGGTCCCAAAAATGGCATTCTATTTCAAATCCTAATTATTAATATAAATAGGAAAAAAAAGAGTTTCATAAAGCATTTTAGAAACATTGCAGCCTTTTGATGGAAAATCTAAGAAGGATGAAGCCAATGTCACTGAATTAGAACATGAGTTCTAATTTTGAGCCATTATCCACTAAACAATTTCTTTTGCATTCCAAGTTACATAGTGAAAATAAAATATATCTTAGGAGCTCTGAAGTCCCACAGTGCAGGATTGATGCTTGTGTGAATAGATGTAAGTGGCCCTGAAATAGCATGATGCTTGCAAAAGTACATTCAACTGAAAGTAATGTCTGTTTTTCAACTCGTAAGGAAAAGGGAAGAACAGTGGTGATCTCACTTACAGAACAAA
>NW_006182221.1:0-409 GCF_000334495.1 Tupaia belangeri chinensis | reverse complement strand
CTAACTGCTGGTTCCCAATTAAAATGTAACTTTTAACCCAATAAATGTGACTGATGCTGTCTCCCTGATAAGAAGAGTTCCTGTGGTAGTATGCAGTGCTGGTACATGAATCTGCTTCATGTACCTACTTAGAAAGACATTCCAAGGTACAATGGTAATTTTAAAAGGAATGTGGTCCCTTAGAAAGAAACTAGGTTGTAATGCTTATGAGGAAGTCAGAGAATATCTGAAAGAGTTTATATACAAACCACAAATAACTAATATAGGGAGCTCTAAGAATGACTGGAGAAATCGTTTTTAAGGAGTAATAAATGATCATAGAAGAAGATCAAGAGATAATCAAGTGGAAAAACTAGAAATATACTTACATCTAAGTAGAAAATGCTAAAATAATGCTCTATATATTGCT
>NW_006182220.1:0-409 GCF_000334495.1 Tupaia belangeri chinensis | reverse complement strand
AAACAAAAAAAGAAAAATAAACAGGGACTGGACATCCCAAGCTTGGTGATGCTGTGAATGATTCCCAGATATCCACATCTGCCTGGTGGAGCACCATAACCTCCAGCCTTACAGTGAAGTAGTGTAAGGAGGAATTTGTTTCTTGTGGACCCCACAAGACAAATGGCAGAGCTCCCTCTGGTTCTAGGACCCCTCATTGGAGGGATTCATACCCACCCATTCCTTCTATCTTAAACAGTTACCTCATGGAATTCTTACGTCATAGATTGTTCTTTTGTCTGTGGATGTATTGACTTGTTGAATTCTGATGATATTCTCTTCCAGGTATAAGGGAAGTCACAGTACTTACTTGGCTTTTTGACATGGACCCAGCCTTGAAAGTTGGTCTACATCTCAGTCTCTATGTTTT
>NW_006182219.1:0-409 GCF_000334495.1 Tupaia belangeri chinensis | reverse complement strand
TTTTCGATACTCATTATTCCGTTTCCCCTGATTCTCACCCCACCCTGGCTCTGCAGGCCCAGGGCAAGCTCCCGATAGCTCTATCCCTGGCACCAGGCCCTCACTGCTACATGTAACAAGGATTTGCAAAGGATATTCACAACCAGGCTCTACCCTGTCTGCAAACCCCATGTCCTCTGCTCTTCAGGGCTGGACGCCTGCCCTCCCCAGCCACCTTCCCTCCCACCTCCACATGGAAATGGAGGAGCAGCATCCGAAGAAGGTGACAAGGGAGACAGGTAGGGACAATGCAGGGAGAGGGGTGCAAAAGGCAGACGACAGGGCCTTTTGCTTCACTGCCCCGCTGAAAGCAGGATGGGTCATCCGCAGCTCTACTGCAGCCACCCGTGAAAATTTGGCCAGGGCTCTC
>NW_006182218.1:0-409 GCF_000334495.1 Tupaia belangeri chinensis | reverse complement strand
AGCAAAAATCTTTTTAAAAAAGAGAAAACAATGATTACCAAAAATGTCAGAGCTGCTTAATAAAAGTAAGAAAAGTGTGAGAATGGAATGATTATATACTGGATGAATTCTACCATTGAGGTTGAAGTTCTACTATTTAAGGCTAAATTTGAATTTAATGAGGGTTTTGGTTTTCTTCCTCTGAATAATGTACCAGTGACTGTAGATGTTAATTATGTGATATAGGTTTCAGCAATTGTAATCTATTGTACCCTTGAAACAGTAGACCTAATGGGTAATATTTTAATGTGAAGAATTCAGTCCAGCTTTAAAATAACTATAAATAAGTAGCAATATGAAGGTTTATATTAAAAGATAATTTTCTTAATTTTTCCAACAGGGTCAACATATTTCATTAGCACCTATTCAC
>NW_006182217.1:0-409 GCF_000334495.1 Tupaia belangeri chinensis | reverse complement strand
TTTTTTTTTTTTTTTTTTTTTTAACCTGCAAGACTGTCTTCCTAGTAAGTGTGTATGTATATGAAGAGATTGAGGTGGGCTGAAGAGAGAAGTTTAACAAAAAGGTTAAAAAATAAAAAGGCAAAAACTTAAAAATAGGAAATGAAGACTAGTGAGGAAAAAGGGTCACTGAACTACCCAAGAATCAGTCACTGAAGTGATCTTCTAGTCCCTCCAAATCCATCTCCAGAGAGGCATTTAACGAGGCCAGAGCAGATGATGCATCTTTGGCTTTCTGGGCACTTGGTTTGGGTTGAGGAGTTTCTGGTTGGATGGACTCCTTCTTGATGTCTTTACCACCATTTAGAATCCGTTGGCTCTCGAAAAAGAACTGATTGGGATGATTCAAAGAAAAGCCACAATCATCCAC
>NW_006182216.1:0-409 GCF_000334495.1 Tupaia belangeri chinensis | reverse complement strand
TTTACCATTTTTACATGAGGCTACCTTGGTCTAGTGTCTTCACTTGACCTTTTCAATCAGCCTGGTTCTTTCTGTAGCTTGAGACTACATGTATTCTAGAATCATCTGGATAAAGTGGTGGACTGACCGAAGTCTCACTTTTAAAATACAACATCCAGACCATCAGTGTCCCTACCTGCTCTATGAGCCTTTTGCTAGCCTCAGAATAGACCAGGGAGCCTTGAATTAAAGGTGTCTGGAACTTCTACCTGAACTCTGCCTTCAGACTACTCACAACCACCAGCTACCCCAAACTCATACTTAATCCATTGGTCACTATGTTTTGAGTGTGTTGAGCAATGTGAAAGTGGACAGCACCTGAGGGGACTAAAGATTATGTGCAAGTTCTAATCTAAATTTAAGCAGTCTC
>NW_006182215.1:0-409 GCF_000334495.1 Tupaia belangeri chinensis | reverse complement strand
GCAGTTGGCCTTGAGGGATCCCACCACCTTAACCCCTGTGCCACTGGCTGGCTGAGGCTTCACAGTTGCTAAGCTGGCGCTGCACAGGAGGTCTAGTACGTGCTTCAGGATGTCCAGGCCTTGTTTCCGGCCCCGGCCCTTAGGTCAAACTGAGGTAGAGGCTTCCGTGTTTGTGTATTCTACTTTGCCCCAGATTTTTAACCATTTGATATACCATGAGCATTTTCCCACTAAACATAGGTTAAAAACGTAACTGTTAATGCTGCATCGTCATTTCCTAATTTTTAAACCAATTCCCTATTGTCAATTGTATTATGTCCACTTTTTGTTATTATAAATAATGTTTTAGGGCCAGCAGGTATGTGGCATTGAGTGCTAACTTGGCCAACTGTGGTTTGAGTCCCGGACC
>NW_006182214.1:0-408 GCF_000334495.1 Tupaia belangeri chinensis | reverse complement strand
TGTAGAGAAGACCTTAAAATGGTCATTTTCTTGAAGTGAATGAGTCATCCTGGCAGTACCTAAGAGAAGAGAAACTGTTGGGAAGGAAATCAGGGAAGCAGATAATGTAGACAGAAGTGCGCTGAAGGCCACACTACGTCGGGGCATGACGTGGAGTGACCCACAAAGGTCAGAGTGGACCCACCTATGGGGAGGCCAACCTCAGTCTTCCCCTAGCTAATCTTGATACCGCATGTCAGGAAGGGTGCACTGTGGCTCCAGGGATGTGGGGGTAGTCTAACACAAGCCGAGAATGGAAGGAATTGTCATAATTACATATTGTGGACAAAAATAGGCACCATTATGGGAATTTTTGGAAGTCATCAACATTGAGAATCACTTTGTTGTATTCCCCATCTCTTCTCTCCT
>NW_006182213.1:0-408 GCF_000334495.1 Tupaia belangeri chinensis | reverse complement strand
CAGACACCAGCCCGGGTCCTTTCCCACGTGGACCTGCCGGCCACTGCCTGCCCCTGACCGTGGCTGCGTGGTGCGGTGCTTCACTGACAGATGCACGTACCCACAGGTAACAAAGCCAGTCTCCTAGGTGTATGCCAGTTCAAGGGGAGAAGAAGGCGGGAGTAGGTCAGGAAATGGTGTCCCATGGAGCCGTCACTCAACCCAGTGGCAGTGGAGCCGATGTCGGGGCGTACGAGTGCCCATCACGTAGCAGGGTCTGGAAGCTGCATCAGAGGGTGGAAGGAAGGGGTAGCTGCAGGGAGAGGTTGCTTGGCGTGTGCCTGGGAGGCCAGCTGGCGTGCCACCGGCCTACCCCGAACAAATGTGACCACACACGCTCCTGCAGAAAGGAGCCTAAAACCCTGGATG
>NW_006182212.1:0-408 GCF_000334495.1 Tupaia belangeri chinensis | reverse complement strand
TGGGCACGCTCACACACACACCTGTGCTTTCCAAGCTGCAGGTCCAGACTTGAAACCCCTAGGCAATGTGGGATCCAGCCACCTTAAATACTAGCCACAGGCTGACCCCTTGATAAATTTTAATTTACAACCTAACTCCATGAGTAATACATAGTGACATGTTGGCTCACATCTAACCTGTTTCTGACCACAAGCTACCAATTCCTAACTACTAAGTTATTTGGAGGTCACTGATGTGCCTGTTACACCTGCTAGATTCTGGCATCGGAACTCGCGACCTAACGTTGAGCCCGCGCTTAAGCCCACCGGAACTGGAATGGTCTGCGGTGTCCATCACACCACCGGACTCCCACCTACCGGTCCCGGCTCCCCGCTTCCTCCCAACCCCACCCTACCCCGTCACCTCCA
>NW_006182211.1:0-408 GCF_000334495.1 Tupaia belangeri chinensis | reverse complement strand
ACCGCGAGCGCATCGCCGAGTACAACCTGACACTGGTGGCCAAAAGCCGCGGCCCTCACCCACTCCCTGCACCGTAAGGCCCTACGCGGCCCAGGTGGGTGCAGAGGACAACATGCCGCTCTGCACGCGGCCTGTTTATCAGGTGTAGGAAAAACAACCCTTCGGAGCCTGTTTGGCCACGGTGGCCATCCGGGGCCAGGACCTGGGCTGCAACGGCCAGGTCACCTAAGGCTGCTGGTGGCCGAGGTGGCACATGCCGGAGACGTCGTCTGCACCTGTGTATCGGTGGACCAGTCACTAGTGGGCTGTATGCTCGAGTGTGCTTGGACCGCGAGGAGCTGGTGGAGCTGCATCTAGGGTTGGAGACGCTCCGTGGCGGCTCTCCGCCACTATGGTGTGGCGCGTGCC
>NW_006182210.1:0-408 GCF_000334495.1 Tupaia belangeri chinensis | reverse complement strand
GATGGGTCTTGGGGTCGAAGAGGAGAGTAGGGAAGGGCATGAAGGTTCAGAGGTCCCTGGTGGAAGACTGGGAGCTGAGAGGAAATCAAAGAACGTAGAAAGCACAGCACGGAGTCTGCGGTGGTTGCTGTTAATACGCCGCTCCCGTGACAGAGTGGTGTGTCCTCCACTCCCTGTTCTTGGGAGGACACAGGAAGACACTGTAACAAAGCTGCCCTGACACTCCGCTTTGACAACACAATAGGGTTTTCTAAGATACTGGCTTATAGATCTGGCCAGTTAGTCACCATGTATTTGCTGAGCCCTGCCTGTTGGGGTGCTTAGGTATGGAGGTGCAGGGAGCAGAGCCGACGGGAGTACATGTTCTCTGTTTAATCATGCTCTGGCATAGAATTAATTTTTTTTTTT
>NW_006182209.1:0-408 GCF_000334495.1 Tupaia belangeri chinensis | reverse complement strand
GAGAGGGAAAGTGAGAAATCACCCTGCAGAGTGGACAAGCAAACTGCAACCCTTCTCCTTCATTCTTCTCTCAGAATTTGGGCATGTACACACACACTCCTGTCATGTTTTGTAAGCCATCAGGTATGGGATTCAAACCATACAGTTGAATGTGGAAACCAGTTGCTTTAACTTCCATACCATTTGTTGGCCCAATATTTTAATTCTATCAATAATATTTAATTATATTTTTAAATTATTTAGGATTTATCTTAAATTACTCACATACACTTCAGATCTATATTGACTTGGTACTGATGAAATACAGAAACTTTATTTCTCTTGTAAGTCATTTCTTCTCTCCCTATTTGTGCTACTAATGTCATTCATCTGCATGTGTTACTATTCCAGTATGTACTGTTAAGATTA
>NW_006182208.1:0-408 GCF_000334495.1 Tupaia belangeri chinensis | reverse complement strand
CCTCAGGAAACCTGTTTGACTGTCCTGCAGGCTGGGACAAAAGAGAAATAATTGGATACTAATGTCATGGAGTTATTGTGGGGATTAAATGAGGTAAAGCATAAAAACTTTTATAAAAGGTCTAATGCACAGTGAGCAGTCACTAAATATTATAGTTATTATTTTCCTTTGAAATTTGCCAAATGCTTCCACTTGAGCCAGTTTAGCACAGATATTAATATATAATGAAATTTTAGGACTGGGAAAGACTATGGAATCCATCTGCTCCAGAGACATTCAAGGGATTTGCCTGAGATCACAAAGTTTATGAGAGCCAAGATGGCATCTGAGTCTCATGTAATTTTATGTATAGTAGAAACATCTTTTTTAGAATTGTGTTTGACATAATAATCTACCTGGTTTTGCATA
>NW_006182207.1:0-408 GCF_000334495.1 Tupaia belangeri chinensis | reverse complement strand
CACTTTATCCACCATGCCACCTGCTGGCACCACATCATTGTATTTTTGTGTTTTTGTCTTCTTTAAAGAATTATTTCACAGCATCATTTTTAATGGGCATCTGGTATTCTGCTATTTGTCCTTAAGAGACTTTATTTAGCCAATTCCCTAATAACCACCTTTTATAATGGGTTGATTATTTCCAATATTTCATAATTATAAAGCTGAGAGAAACATCTTTATACATGTATCTTTGCATACTATGTAATTATTTCTTTAGTAAAACCATAATTTCCAGTTAAGAGGGACTTGCAATTGAGATGATTTTTCTCCAGTTTTTATTGATGACATTCAGAATGTTCATTCCAATTTATCCTTCCATTGGCTTTTATCACACTCTTACATTTTACTCATCTATAAAGTGAAGAA
>NW_006182206.1:0-408 GCF_000334495.1 Tupaia belangeri chinensis | reverse complement strand
AACCTTGTGGCCTGTGGCCCACCTTCACCACCTGACTGAGGAGGCCTCCCCTCGGTCAGACCTGAGGGCCCTAGAGCGATGCAGAAGGGCTAGTCCCAGGGCCCCCACTCCGGTCTGTGTTCTGTGACCTGCCATCCCTAGAGCCCAAGGACACCCTGGCCCAGTGTGCTGGGAGTGTCACGTCCCGCCCTCAGCAGCCAGAACTCTGGACGGACGCTGTGACGCTTGGACAAGGGAGGCAGGAGAGAAGCCTGTCAAAGTTCAGCTCACTGGGGAATGTTCTGTAGGCAAGCCTCCCGGAAGAGTGGTTAACTTCTCCAACGTAAAGGAAATTTCCCAGTGCTGTATGTGATTTTGGGGAGGCTCTAGAAAACATCCCTGCCCAAGATAACCAGATGGTGGCCGGAG
>NW_006182205.1:0-408 GCF_000334495.1 Tupaia belangeri chinensis | reverse complement strand
AACAGAGAGACTGTAAAAGATGCTAAAAGGATACATGCAGAAAACGAAGGGTTTGGTCTCTTGAGACAGAGCAAGACGGACTTCCTCTGTTGCCTCGGACATCAATTCAAAGCTCACCTGCCTTCAGTTTTCAGGATTTATACCAGTGCTGACCACCTCACAATGCCCATCTCTAGGCTCTCAGGCTCTAGGCCTCATGGTAAGCTACATCCATCATTAGCTTCCATGCCTCTGAAGCTTTTAGACTTGCACAGATTCACTCTACCAGACTCCCGGGATGTCCAGCTTGCAAATGGCTTGTTGGAGAACTTCCCAGATACCTCCAATAAGCTGATACCTCCAATAAATCCCCTCACATCTCATATATCTACACATGGCCTATTGGTTCTGTCTCCCTAGAGAATTCTA
>NW_006182204.1:0-408 GCF_000334495.1 Tupaia belangeri chinensis | reverse complement strand
AAAAAAAACTAAAATAAAATAATGAAAGAGGGAAATTTTTAAGCATTTTTACATACCATGAACAAATGTAGCCCTATTCTAGAAAACAACTGTTACCAATGAAACATGTTATTTTCTAGGTTTTCTGTATTTTGGTTGTAACCGTGTCAGAGCAGTTGACTCGTTCTGATGTATCAATTTGGGGTTTAATAGACAACAGTAAAGCAGGATTGATTTCTGAGAAGAGAGCAAGGTAAAATGACAGTGCTAACGCACTCACAGTTTTGTTCAAGTGCACATGCTTTCTGAGGCAACTTGACTTTTAGTGTCTCTAGATAGGGATAGATGGTTAGACAGACAGATTGACTGGTAGCTAGACAGACAAACAGGCAGGAATGAAATAAGCCAAGGGCCCAGACATTGTTCACA
>NW_006182203.1:0-408 GCF_000334495.1 Tupaia belangeri chinensis | reverse complement strand
TTAAAATAAAATGAATGAATAAATAAATTTACAAAAAAAAGAACTAGTTAAATTATAGGCTGTTTAGTCCAATTTGTTTTTTATATATAAGCAAATACATCAGATCTTTGATAATGAGGAAGTTCAAGTTCCACAGATCAAAGTCTCTAAGGTAGTATGGAATAAACTAGTTAGTTCACAGGATACGTCTTTGTTAATGGTACTTCCATGTTGGGTCAGTATTTTCTTTACTAACCATGAAAAGTCAAGAACTATCGGTGATCACTTTATTTTTATGGTGATTCGTTTTCATTTGTAAAGGACAATGAAAATCTAAAAAAAAAAAAAAGAAGGATCAGAGAGAGTCAGAGGCTCTGTTTCTCTGGCCAATTGTTCTACCAAACTGTTCTTTTACATTTGGAGGGAAAC
>NW_006182202.1:0-408 GCF_000334495.1 Tupaia belangeri chinensis | reverse complement strand
CCAGGTGACAGGACAGTGAGGGTCCAGTACATGTCCTGTCGCTCACATGCCCCAGCCAGACACCAAGGAGCCCTGCCCAGACTGGCACTGAGTCACCCACTAGCGATCATGAAATAAGTGTGCCAGCTGTGTTTAAAGAAACAGAGGTGAGAACTGAAAGTGCGAGTCAGGAATAAGGGACTACCCACATCACCAGCACACCTGGAAAGGGGCCGTAGAATTTCTAGGGAGATACGTCACTGTTTTCTTGCTTTCCTTTCCTTTTCTTTTTTCTATTGCTTTCTTTTTAAAATGTTCCCTTCTTTTCTTTTTAATGTCTTTGCAATAGCATGCATGCACGCGTCAGGGAGAGATGGAGAGACGAATCACCCCAAAGCGGGAGGGCCACGCCGCAGTCCTTTCTCCTCT
>NW_006182201.1:0-408 GCF_000334495.1 Tupaia belangeri chinensis | reverse complement strand
CAGAAATACTTCACACCGATATTGATGCATATGAGGAAGCCTGGAGGATAAAAAGGAATTAAGTAGAGATGAAAGAGATTGTTTCACACAGGAAATGTGGAGACATCAACCTCAATACATGTCTAGAGCCTCAAGGCAGAAAAATGGCCCAGTGAGGCATTGTGCATTGCCTGCCCCCAACTCCCAGGAACATGTCCATCATTCTCAAAATGCAGATGCCAAATGGGAGGTTCCCATCCTCCACTAGAATATTCCACTTACATTTACCATTTTGTTTGGACAGGCAGAAGCTTTTTCTCTCAGTCCCTTTTCTCAGAAATTGTTAGGAAGCCCAGAGCCCTGGCCTAAAGGAGCCCTTCTGCAAAGGCCCTCCCAGTTCAGTTCTCTATGCCCTTCCTCACCCTTTCT
>NW_006182200.1:0-408 GCF_000334495.1 Tupaia belangeri chinensis | reverse complement strand
TAAAAATAAATAAATGAAAGAAAAAAAAAGCCACAGAGAAAAAAAGAAAAAGAAATTAACCTAATGAAGGAAGGAAGGCAGATTCTTTGTCTGCAGTCATTCCAGTTACATTACCATGTAAGCATAAGAATGATCTTTTCTTACAGGCAAATCTAGTGTTGTCACTTCCAAACTTAAAATTCTTTATTAGTCTCCTGGGAGACTAATAAGGATAAAAAAATGAAAGGAGAGGGTCAGCAGGTGGTGTGGTGAAGACGCTGGACTCCAACGTGGCAAACTGCAGTTTGAGGTCCAGACCTGGTGGCTTGAAAATTACAATAGGCACCTGCACGTGCGTGTGTGTGCCCAGACTCCTGAGAGGACAATAGAAAAGGGATTGGAGAAGGGACTGTGGCATGGCCATCCTCC
>NW_006182199.1:0-408 GCF_000334495.1 Tupaia belangeri chinensis | reverse complement strand
TTTTTCGTGGTCTGGGAACTCTAGATTCAAGATATTTCTATTAAGATTTCCCTAACTGCTAGTAAATGTAAAATATCTCCCCAGTGACTGACTCCTGGGAATAGCCTGGGAACCCTAAACCAGATTGCTCCCCTCTTCCAGAAGTCTGCTAGTTCTGCCCTGAGTCCATGGTGCGTTAGGTTGTTTTCTCTCAAGAGCTGTTTTGGGGTCACTGTGCTAGTGTGCAAATGTGATGTGTTACCCAAGACTGTCCCTGGCTTACGTCAGTTAGGCTCCCTTCCTTTGCTGTGAGAATGTTGTCTGGGGGGCCCGAGATCAGAGTGTGTAACCCCACAGTGCTGAGCTAAACCTCTCTCCTGTTCCTGTCATTTGGTCTTAGGAGGTAATTCCACTGACTTCCAACACTTC
>NW_006182198.1:0-408 GCF_000334495.1 Tupaia belangeri chinensis | reverse complement strand
TTTGTTTTGTTTTGTTTTGTTTTACTTCAGAAAAACAAACTGTCTTTGGAGAACACATGGAATAACTCTACTTCAAGTTAGGAATCCTCTTCTCTATATGTCAGCCTTCTGAGATACCAATTGATTAACAAGACACAGGATGCCTCAACATATTTCCTTGAGATTCCTGGTGATGTGTAGAAGAGCTATTGACTGTACTTCCTAGCGCAAGAACTTTCACCATCCCTGAAGCTGAAGATGCTGCCACCAAGACAAAGGTGGCTACTATTCTGAAGTGTCTATAGAGAAGCACTTGGGTAAGTGTGTATCTGTATAGGCATACTTAATGCTCTGATTATAGTTACACAGAAATCAGACAGTGGGACCTGCAGATTGCCTAATAGTTATGTCACTGGACAACCACATAGT
>NW_006182197.1:0-408 GCF_000334495.1 Tupaia belangeri chinensis | reverse complement strand
AAAAAAAAAAAAAAAAAGAGTCAGAGAATCCATTATGTACCTCAGGACTAATAATGGGAAGGAGACAGAATAACTAAGAAGGTTAGTTATTTTCTAGATAGGCCTAGATGATCAGTTTTCATCTAGTCTGTGCATACAGTAGTAGAACCGACATGCCCTCTGGCAAATGAAAAAAATAAAATAAAATAATTCTGAGAGAATTAGATAAAAGAAAAAAGAGATAATTTCAAAGTGTAGATCTTAGACAAAGCAACCTAGTATAAAAACAAGATAGAACTATAGACATAATTGCCAAAGCTCTCTTTAAAGCAGATATTTGTTCTATTTCAGCTTAACAAATCATTTATTGAGCTCCCACTGAAAGGGCTGAGCTCCTTAAGCCTTGAGTGGAACTAGAGATAAAAATAA
>NW_006182196.1:0-408 GCF_000334495.1 Tupaia belangeri chinensis | reverse complement strand
ACAGAAATCTGAGAGAAATTGGGGGATAGGAAGCTGGTGTAAAATGAGGCTGGAGATGGGACAGGGGCGAGCTCTGCAGGGCCTTGTAAGCTACAGCACAGAGGGGAGCCATGGGGAGCCACCGAAGGTTTAAGCTTGCAGTGGGGAGGGCTGGGGTTTAGATTCGCATTTCAAGAAGATCCTTCTATCCGCTGTGTAGAAAGTGGGCCAGAGAGGGGTAGCGGGGAGGGAGGCCATGGGGAGCAGCTGCACTAGCCCTGGTGCAGGGTGACGGGGGCCTGGACTGTGGGCGCCTGTGGGGGTGCAGAGGGGCCCAGTGGAGAGCGGGCACTTCTTGCAGATGGTCGCAGTTGGGAGACAAGGGAGTCTGGGGACACCGCTGGCTGATGTCTGGGTTCCTGGCTTGGG
>NW_006182195.1:0-408 GCF_000334495.1 Tupaia belangeri chinensis | reverse complement strand
CACAACTCAGGCCCTTGACTTAGATGGACAACTAATCCTGACAAAACAGAAAGAGCAAATGTTTAATAGTTGGCCATAGCCCTCACTGATAAGTTCAGAGAAAAGCAGAATCCCAAGGAGGCTCAGCCACATCTCACTCTGGCTGATGTGAGGAATGGAGGTGAATATCTGGTAATGCAAGAAGCAATGTACCCCCACCCTCTCACCTGGTTCCTTCCCCTGGCCTGAAGTAAGCTCTGTTCCCTGCCACCATATAAAGTCCTTCACCCAGAATCCACCTACAGTTATCACCACTCCCGCTCACTTTCCCTGCACAGCCAACTTCCTGAAAAAGCCATCCACGCTCTGTATCCTCACTCGCTCCCCTGGCATTCACACCTCAGCCACTCCACTGAGGGCTGTGCTCCC
>NW_006182194.1:0-408 GCF_000334495.1 Tupaia belangeri chinensis | reverse complement strand
GAGTGGGGACACGAGAGTGGGGACACGAGAGCGGGGACATGAGAGCGGGGACACGAGGAGGACCAGAGCATACGAGGAGGACCAGAGCATGCGAGGAGCTGGGGACATGAGGAGTGGGACAAGACGAACAGGGGACACGAGGAGTGAGGTGCTCCTGCTGGACCTGAACTCCAGCAGGTGCTCACTGATGTACAGAAACATGCTCCCTCACGGGGAGGCCACCACAGGGAGCGCTCAGCGCAGCCAGCTCAGCACAGAGGCAGGAAACGATCCCGCTGTGACGTCGCTGGTGCCTGGGACTCACCTACCAGCACGTGGAGAGTGGGAGGCCTGGGGAAGCAGATGGCAGTGGGCAGCAGCCCAGGGCAGGTAGAAGCGGAGGGGAGGGAGGAGGGTGGTGTAGGGGAC
>NW_006182193.1:0-408 GCF_000334495.1 Tupaia belangeri chinensis | reverse complement strand
GGATCCAGATTCTCTTGAGCAGCATGTTACTGTTATGTCATGGAGTCTGCCCTTCAAATATTTTCAATAGCCATTTAAAATTCTTGTCAAATAATTTTAGTATCTTATTGGTATCTATTATATTTTCTAAGTCAATTTGTGTTTGTTTGTTGGTTGATTTTCTGGTTCTTAAAATGACAGGGTTTATTTTGTTTTGTCAGGGACATATCAGATGCCATAGTTTGAGACTCTGGATCATACTCAATCGGTTTTTCAGCAGGCAGTTCTGCTGTTGCAGTGCAGCTGAAACGGTAGGGGAGTATGCATGTTCAGTTCCCTACTGAGTTCCATGGCATTACTCTAAAATCGCGGAGTGCTGACTCACTGCCTCCTCACAGATACGTGTAGTGCATGTGCAGCTCCCCCTCC
>NW_006182192.1:0-408 GCF_000334495.1 Tupaia belangeri chinensis | reverse complement strand
AGCCTCCCTGTGGTCCCAGCCTATAGAGCACAGCGTCTTAGCCCTGGCCCCTGCTGCGTGGCCAATGTTCCTCCACCAGTTCCTCAGCTCCTCATCTGAAGGTGCCCGAGGTCCCACTACAAACGCTGGGAAAGACCAGTCAGAAAAACAGACCAAATCCCTGCCTTCATGACCCTGTATTCTAGTGGAGAAGAGAAGATGTTAATGAATAAACACAGGCCCAGCCCGGTGGTGGGTCAGTACCAAACTGAACTGGGGTTCTGGAAGCCAGAAGACGGACTGCAGGTTCAGATCACTGGGAGGGCTTGAGAACATGCTGGGTGTGAGACCCTGTGGCGTGATTCCCTATCTCCCTCTCTCTGTGTAGCGAGCACTTTTAGGCTCTTTATTATGAATAAAATAATTTTT
>NW_006182191.1:0-408 GCF_000334495.1 Tupaia belangeri chinensis | reverse complement strand
AGGCAGACAAGGAGTCCAGCTCCGAGTCAAGGCCAAGACTTAAGTAAAATTGACGTGAGTGACAGTAGGCCAGGACAGGCCGTCAGGCATCCCGGTTGAGGCTGCTCAACTTAGAGCCACAGAGGTGGCTGCTGAGTGCTGGCCTGGACACTGGCAGCACCTCCTGTTTGGAACACATGTGGCCGGATTCACTCTTCACAACTGTGACAATAACGTGTCCATGATCCTGCATGTCGTGGGCCACAGAGGCACCTAGCGACACAGCTAGACCTCACAGACACAGTGGTGAGGGAAGGAAGGCAAGCCATAGGGAGCCTGCTGAGCAGTTCCATTCTCCCAAAGTTCAAGAACGAGAAGAATGAATCTGTGTGGGACCCACAGTTGGTGTAATGACTATGTCGCTGGACT
>NW_006182190.1:0-408 GCF_000334495.1 Tupaia belangeri chinensis | reverse complement strand
TTGCTATAGAGCATGTGTGCTCACTAGAAAGTGACAGAGAGAGGGAGAGGGAGAGAATGAAAAAACAAACTGCCAGGTGTGGGATTTGAACCTGGTCTGCCATGTGATAGTCCAGCATTGTAATTACCACACCACCTGCTGGCCACACTCTGTTATTTTCTTAAGTCCAGACAATCAACAAAACTGTAAATCCAACTTCCTTTTATAGCATCAGCCTATTTCCCTAGTGTGAGTACTTTCATCAGGGCTGATTTCAACTTACTACTGTGATGACACTGGACTTGGAGTTGAAAAGAGACACATACCCCACTGCAGATGTACATTACATGAAGGGACTTCAAAAGGCAATTGGAAAAATAGAATTAAAGGATGAGCGTATTTTGATGCAAAAATATTTTGAAATCCATG
>NW_006182189.1:0-408 GCF_000334495.1 Tupaia belangeri chinensis | reverse complement strand
TTAAACATAAGCTAGGTCAGTCCCTCTTGCTTCCTTCTAAGCGCCAGCCTTTCTGACCAGACACAGAGCTCCTGAAAGGCAAGGCTTGAGCTCTGGGTGTCTCTGCAGCCTCCTGATGTTTGGCCCTCGGCCAGCTCTCAAGAGATACTCCAGGACTGGACTGGCTGGGGTTGGGTCGGGGTGGATTGCATAGCACTGGGACACAGAAAGCTGAGTCATCACCTAGAAAGGCCTGTCGATTTTAGGGAATCCCAAACAGCACATTCTTATCAATAACGGTCGTTTGGCCTCTACACACCTGCGTAGACTCTTCCCTCTGTCCAGGTGACTTTTCCCTGGTCCTCCTTCTGATGAACTAATTATCCTTCTATGTCTTGCATTTCTTTTTCTTTTCTATATTTTTTTTTT
>NW_006182188.1:0-408 GCF_000334495.1 Tupaia belangeri chinensis | reverse complement strand
CTGACAGGTTGGAGAAATGGACAAGAGATTTCAGAATGACCATTCCCCACGAAGGTGCTTTCTCTCTCTCCCTCTCATTCTCTGTCTCTCTTTGGCAAGTACACATATCCTCCGGCAATTTTTTTTTAAATGGTTGGGAAAAACTTTTCCTCCTAGATGTTTAAAAGAAAGTAACCTATAGTGTGCCCCAGCACCAACAAACACTTTAGTGTGCATTTCCTACAAACAAGGACATTTTCCTGCATAACTGAAATACAACTAACAAAATCAGGAAATTAACATTGATATACACTAGCATCTAATCCCCAGAGACCATTCATAATTCTCCAATTGTTCAATAATGTTGTTTATTGAAAAGATCCAGCCTAGAGGCCAAGGCATAAATGGTAGTTAAGGAGCTAGACTCCC
>NW_006182187.1:0-408 GCF_000334495.1 Tupaia belangeri chinensis | reverse complement strand
CCGTGAGAAAGGTCGGCGGGAGGGACGTGATGGAGAGGAAACCGGAGGTTGCAAAGCAACAAAAGGAACTTTTCAGAAAGTTCTTTTAGAAATGAAAGCTATTGTAACCACGAACAGAAGCTCAGCGGTGGATCTAAGTGCGGGTTAGATGAGCGAACAGAACGATCCGAATGGCTACCCCCTGGCCCAGTGGCCCCTTCCCTGCCCGCAGCCCCCATAGGCTCCCTTAGCAAACTCCGGGCAGGTCCCCGCAGGTCCCACGCCCACCAGGAAACCAGGAGATGCAGAGCCCCTTTGTCTGGGAGCTGGTCTTTTCCACACGAGAACCCTGCGGTCGCTGGAACCCTACGATCCCAGAGCCCCGGGCTGCTCAAGGCCCACTAGGACCAAGGGGGATTCTTTTACTAT
>NW_006182186.1:0-408 GCF_000334495.1 Tupaia belangeri chinensis | reverse complement strand
GGTTGCTGTTATAGGAATGGCCTTCTCTGTCTGAATGACCAGGTTGAAGCACATGTTAGAGATGGGAAAACTATGAAGAAGCAGGAGGAGCAGAAAACCATCTGTGGGATGTGCAATCTTAACTGAAATACTTCGGGACTAACTTCTTTCTATTGATACATTTTAGTTCCCTAATACCTGTGAGGGAATCAAGTTGCAGGGCCCTTGGTGCTACTTTTGAGAAGTAAAATTTCTAAATTAACTTAATCTAATGAAATAATGATTTCAACTTGTGCTTCAGTCATCTTTATGGTTTGGGTGTTTTTGGTTTTGGTTTTGGTTTGTTTGCTTGCTTTTGGTTGTTTTCTCCTCTGAAAATATGATTTCACAGTGATATTCTCACCCATGTTTTGTTCTACTTTTTTTTTT
>NW_006182185.1:0-408 GCF_000334495.1 Tupaia belangeri chinensis | reverse complement strand
ATGAAGCAATATATCTTAAAAATCAACCCATTAGAGAATATCATTTATAGCTTCCACTAGTTTTCCTACTTAAAATCCTAAACTGAAATATTTTTTGGAGGAAAAAGATTTCACCTGATATATGATATGAAATAAATCTTCCCCAGAGAAAAGACTGTTTTATGTCTCTGTATTCTCTGAGTCTGCCATTTTCAGCATGGTACTCAAATCGAATTAGAATTCAAAAACCTGCTGTGAGTTTCTTGATGATTGTCTTCTGTCTTACACTATTGCGAGAGAAAGAAAGGTACTTGGGCCCTGTCTCCACATGCTTAACATTTAATAGAGTATTATTCTTCCAGGTAACGCATTTTCGTGTTTTTGAGTTTCCTTTTCTTTGTCATACAATGAAACTTATTCTTGAAGGCG
>NW_006182184.1:0-408 GCF_000334495.1 Tupaia belangeri chinensis | reverse complement strand
CCTGCCAAACCCCTGCCTAAGGTAAATATATTTCCGTTTGTTTTATTTGGATTACTTTGTATTCTCAATGATATGACTCTGCATTCTCCATTCAGCAGGTTGGACTCACAGTAAGAAAGATATGGGAAGTCTGGTTTACTGGCCTACCAATTAGAAACTCATACACTTCTCTTTGTTTTCTTTCACTTTTCTGAACACATGTACATATGCTAGAGAGTAGCAGAGATAGAAATAGAGGCTGGAAAATGAGAAAGCACACCCATGGAGAACAGTCACACCACAACACTTCTCCTTTACTTATCCTCCTTTCATGATTCTGGACATGCATGTACAAACATGTCCAGCCGTGTTTCAGGACTCCACCCACCCATTCAGCCATGTGGGAACCGACCACCTTAACTATCACCC
>NW_006182183.1:0-408 GCF_000334495.1 Tupaia belangeri chinensis | reverse complement strand
ACTTCACGTGGCAGTGAGGCAGTTGGGAGGGTGTCAGCCTCTACCTCAGAATGAGGGAGAAGAGGGCAGTGGGAGGGAGGGAAAGAAGGAAACAGGAAGAGGAGGAGAAGAGGAAAACTTCTGAGCCCTGTAACATGAACAGAGATGACGCGACGGTGACTGCTGACCAGCAGTGGTGAAGACAGGCTCCTTCCTGGTGAAAAGGCACGTCGTGAGCCATCACCCTCATTCTCTGAGGGGATACACTTCACAGAAACACCTTTCTTTCTGGTTGCTCTCTGAAAATGTTGACATTTTATGCATGTAAGTCCTTGTAAGCTAGTAGAGTAATTTTAAATTTTTTCTTTTTTAAAAATTTTGCCAGAGTGTGCATGCATTTGCTAGAGAGAGAAAGACAGAGACAGTGAG
>NW_006182182.1:0-408 GCF_000334495.1 Tupaia belangeri chinensis | reverse complement strand
CAGAGTAGAATATAAGTCCTTCGGCAAAAGTCACTGCGGACGTGACTTCTACGTTGGGCACCTGTATATCTCATTCATCTACCCACGATTTCATCACATGACTATTGACTGAGAATCTATTGTTATAAGGAAGCAAGTAGGTCCTGAATCCCTGCAAATTACAGAGAAAAACAGAGCGGTCTCCCTGCCCTAGAAAAGCCCTTATTCCAGTACTGAGAACAAACAGGTAAGCAATCAACCACAGCCAACGTGACTTCACGGAGGCAAGCCCGCCTTCTCTGGAGGGAGAACTACAGTTCCTTTGTGGCAGCTGGAGCAGCGCTGCAGGTCACCCAGCTCTTGCTAAAGTGCAGATCCTGGGGGCCAGCGGGTGGCCTCGCAGTTAAGGCACTGGACTCCCACACGTCT
>NW_006182181.1:0-408 GCF_000334495.1 Tupaia belangeri chinensis | reverse complement strand
TCTTGTAAAAGAACAAACCTAGAATTCTCAAACTTCCTAATACATTTTGAAATTTATTAAAAAGGGGTGAAATGTAAATACACGAAATAAAAGTGAGAGTCTAAAAATATATCCACAGATCTGTGGTCAAGTCATTTTTACCAAGGGTGCCAAGATAGTTCAAATTTGGCAAAACTATAGAGAGAAAAAGTAGATTAATGATTTTCAGATCTGGGAGAAAGGGACAATGAAGAACGACTGCTAATGGGTACAGAATTTTCTTTGGGGTGATTAAAATGTTGTGAAATTAGATTTTGGTGGTGGTTGCATAACCTTGTGACTATACCAAAAATTGTTCACTTTCCATGGTTATTCTTATGATGTAAGAGTAATATCTCAATTAAAAAATCAACTTAAAACAAAATATAA
>NW_006182180.1:0-408 GCF_000334495.1 Tupaia belangeri chinensis | reverse complement strand
TGGATGTCAGTAGCCCCCTTTTCCCAGTCTTCCTTGTCATTGTCTCATAGACCCATGAGCAAAGCATCCATGGCAGCAGGGACAAACATCAGGCATGGCTTCATCCCCAAGGCCAATCTAGCCAGTCACCTCTGAGTATCCAGTCCGCCAATAGGCAAGACTAACACTGAGTCCCTGATATGGCGCCATTCCTTGGATGATAGCCAGCTACTTAGAGGCAGACCAATTCCTTTGCACCACTCCCAACCTGGAAAGGAAAGTACTTTGTTCTTACTTCAGTAAACACTCTGAATATGGATTTTCCAACCTTGCCTTCAGTATTGCTGCCAAAATGACCATCTATGGAGTTATAATATGCTTTTTTCACCATGAGAGTATTCTTATTTTTAGAGAGATTTTTGCTATAGG
>NW_006182179.1:0-408 GCF_000334495.1 Tupaia belangeri chinensis | reverse complement strand
AAATTGCATTACCTCAGAATATGCCAGGGTATGCCATAACTTCTCCATATTATCCCAAAGATATTCATTGTCCTAAATTTTACATGCTATTTACTTCTGTGTTTTTTGTCATAACTTTACTCCCTAGATATGCATGACAAAACATTATAGCTAAGTGCGTCTATCTTTTGACATGTATGCAATGGAATTCCAAGTATGTGATTCTGTTATTCACCATTAAGTTTGTGAGATTCATCTATGGTATGTGCAGTGAAATTTCACGTAGTTTCATTGATATATAACAGAGGGTACCAAACTTTTTTCTTAAGGAGCCAGTTAGTAAGTATTACAGGTTTTTGGGGCAAGGGACAAAATCGAAGCTATTATGTATACAACCATTTAAAAATAAATTATTTAGGGGCTGGCAGG
>NW_006182178.1:0-408 GCF_000334495.1 Tupaia belangeri chinensis | reverse complement strand
ATTCTCCCCAGGGAGGGAGTTGCAGCTTGTCCTGAGCATGAAGTCTGTCCCCCTGGGAGCCTCGAGGGTGAGCCAAGCTCAGCCATCAGCCCGGATCTGTAAGGCCTAGGAGGATGTTCTGTGGCTTGAATTCCGAGCTCTGGGGGGGAAGGGGGTGTCTGGGGCTTGACCAGAGCTACCAGAGAGCACGGTGGCCAGCCCTTCAACTTCAGAAGCTAAACGAGGCTCAGAAGCCTCAGCTCAGCATCTCCTCCCACACCTGCCAGCCGCGGCCCCTCTGGCCACCTGAAGAGCCTCAGCTCCGAGGCCAGAGCCAAGCTGGCCCTTGGCCTTACCCCGGGCCTCGCCATCATCCCTGGGACCTCGGCGGGGGGGGCCCAG
Organism: Tupaia belangeri chinensis; assembly: GCF_000334495.1. Taxonomy (NCBI): domain Eukaryota; kingdom Metazoa; phylum Chordata; class Mammalia; order Scandentia; family Tupaiidae; genus Tupaia; species Tupaia belangeri. The sequence continues at coordinate 27 of NW_006182178.1, read as the reverse complement.
AACAGCCCACGGCAGAACTGTGGCACT
>NW_006182177.1:0-408 GCF_000334495.1 Tupaia belangeri chinensis | reverse complement strand
ATAAAATAATTCTTAAAAAGAAATCTAACTCAGATTTTATGCTTCCTCTGCTCCAAACTTTTCAGTGACACCCTCTCGTGCGGAATGAAACCCCAATCCTGTGATGGCCTCCGTGGCCTCACCTGATCTGGCTGCCCACACCTGGAGCCTCACTAGCCCCACAGTTCCAGCCCACGGTCTCCTGGCCGTTGGACTTAGCAAACACCCTGCCTCTGGGCCTTTGCACTGCTGCCCCCCCGCTGTTCCCTGTACCTGGAATTCCCTTCCTCCTGCGTGGCTCCCGTGTTCACATCTCTGGCCACGGCACCCCTCAGAGGCCCTTCCCCGACTGTCCTGTGAAGCAGCCTGCTGGCCCCCAGGCCCTCCTTTACCGTCTTTGCTTGCTCTCATCTCTGACTTGCTCCTTGG
>NW_006182176.1:0-408 GCF_000334495.1 Tupaia belangeri chinensis | reverse complement strand
TTATGTTTAGATTTGGACTGATTATATTATATCCTTCCTGACATAACTTTCAGTGTAGTTTGAACTATAGATACATAGCACAGAACCTTGCTTGTACAGTGCACCAAAAATAAAATTCAGACTTCCTGTGTGACCTCAGCTTGCTGAGTAGCAGCATCAATCAGAGTGCATTATCACAGATAAACCTGGTACATATATTACAGATAGGAGACGTTTTCTTTCTTTTCTTTTGTAAGAAGTTAGTCCGATGAATTTGCATCTCAAAACTATCTTAGCCATTTTCCACAATTATTGTTACATTGCATTTTCATTTGCTTTAGGTTTCATGCACAGTGTGATTTTCCTTGAGATTTCAGCTTTGTTTCATTAATCAAGAACTGCATTGTTCAATTTCAAAGTATCTGGAGA
>NW_006182175.1:0-408 GCF_000334495.1 Tupaia belangeri chinensis | reverse complement strand
TGAAAAATGATCTTACTGATTGTTTTTAGCTCTCAGGATCACCAGCCCAAGTGTCTCATACTTGAAAGATTAAATAACTGACATTTTGAGGAACGTGGTCTCTATAGGGCAGTGGATCGCAGACATTCATACTTCTCTGTGAGGTCATTTGTACAATACCAGCACTGAGTCTCAAAGTTAGTCCCTTGATGCTAACACTGACTTCACATCAGGGGTTAGTGTCTCCATCTTCATGTGGACTTTACTACATGGGTCTTAGCTTTAGGAGGAGCTGTCATAATATTCTCATTCATTCTGAGCCTCACAATGACTAAATGTGAGGACAGTGCTGATGGAGTGGATGGCATGCTATACTGATTTCTATGCTTTATCTTGAAAGTAGTGAGGGAAATTTTTAAGGGGGAAAAA
>NW_006182174.1:0-408 GCF_000334495.1 Tupaia belangeri chinensis | reverse complement strand
AACAACAACAACAGAAATGCAGTATTTGAAAGATTGGTCAAGGAGGCTCATGGGGTTTCTGGGTGGTGCCATGACAGTAGCAGTAGAGGGACTTCTTGTATATCAAAAGATTTCTGAAGGGTATGGACGGGGATGTGGACAATGTGTTTTGCTTTCATGTTGGAACTCACTCCTGGAGGCAGGGAGGGGTGGAGGGCTGACCTGGGTGAAAACAAGCTTCAGCCAACAGGTGAAATAAGTACTCAAAGAGAAATCGATTATAGTTACAAAATGACAAGAAAGTTCCATTTATTTTCCACATAGGTTTGAGGTCAGAAATGCAAGCTCCTACTTAATTATAACAGTTCTTTCTAGAACCCTCTTTTCTTTGTCTCCATCCCAGATAAACTTCTTCTAAAACTTGGGTTT
>NW_006182173.1:0-408 GCF_000334495.1 Tupaia belangeri chinensis | reverse complement strand
AACTGCTGGTCCCGGAAGCCATTTTAGATGTGTAGGAAAGAAAGGATGAGAAGTTCAGCGAAGGCCATGGCAGTGAGGCTGGAGTGGAAGCATGAATCTGAGGACTATTTGGCAAGCTGAATAAGTAGAGTCTTAGCCATCAACTAGATGTGGAGTTTATAAAATCCCAACACTGGGGGAAAATGACTACAATAATTTTTCCTGCCAAAACTGTGTCGAGCACTCCCTCCATCTACTTCCCCGGATGGCAAAGTAACTGTGTTCCAAACGATTCGAGTATTGCTCTCTAGGTAAAGAGAAGGGCCAAGCCTGGAAGGAAATGCTGAGGAATCTCGGAGTCCTTTCTCGGTGCCGACAACAATACTCAGTGCCATGATGTGGAACGAGCCATTTGTGTTCTCTGCTCTC
>NW_006182172.1:0-408 GCF_000334495.1 Tupaia belangeri chinensis | reverse complement strand
CCTCAACTCCAGGCCTCGTGGCATTACCTCCAAAGTCAAATCAGTTCAGGGTAAATTACCTGGCCACCTCTCTCCTAGTTGTGTGCCCAAGGTAAACGCTTACGAAATCCACAAACTCTCATGGGTTCGTTTACCTGTCAGCATTTTTGTAATAGCTAAGCTGAAAATAAGCTGAATGTTTATCAACTATAGACAGTTAAGTAATGGTAGTAAATTCACACAAGTCTATGTGAAATGACAGTGAAAATCAGTGACGTGTAGATACTTACACAGTGTGTATAGATGTCAGGAAACCAACAATAGTAGTAACACCAACTGAAAGAACCAGAAACAGAAGGAGGCATGGCACACGTCCTCGTTTATGAGCTCAGAACTAGCAGCCATGGGGGACCAGCAGTTAGCGTAATG
>NW_006182171.1:0-408 GCF_000334495.1 Tupaia belangeri chinensis | reverse complement strand
CTTGTCTGCCCTAGCTCTAGCAGAAGAGCACAGACTGAATAATTCAACTGAACACTCCATGGAACAGTTCTTATCTGTCTTACTTCATTTGATTAGGCTTTGAATGATATTGGCAGGTAATGGGCACTCAGTCAAGTTTTACATTTCAATAAAAACTTATTTTTCAGTATTAGAAATGATCTCTAACAATTTCTGCAAAGAAAGATTCAGGCAGTAAAAGATGTTGGAAAGGTGACTGATGTAGATTACTCTTGGGGAGCATCCAGTTCTACATTCTGTGAATATTTGTTTTAAAATATTTAAATTCTTGGGCAATAGGTGGTGCAGTGGTTAAGGTAGTAGATCCCACATGGATGACTATAGTTCAAGTCCTGTCTCCAGCAGCTTGAAAAACATGCTGGGCGCATG
>NW_006182170.1:0-408 GCF_000334495.1 Tupaia belangeri chinensis | reverse complement strand
ACAAAAATGGAAAGTTACTGTGTATAGTAATATATCTGAGTTGCTTGACATGCAATGCATTTATGCGTTGAGAACCCATAGTATATGTTGTAAAGATGTACAATGATTAAACATTAAAAAACAAAACAAAACAACCTCCAACATGATAAATTGCTAGATCCTAATGAAAACCCCTCACATGTGAGGCAGGGTTAAAAGCAAGAACATGACCTGACTGTAAGCTACTTGAAAATCGGTATTGGGAAGCAGCTATCTTAATCCTAGACAGATGTGCAGGCTTCCTTTCATTTCGTATTCGAGGAGCCTTCGCTGGTCTGTTCTGATATTAGACAATGATATGTTAAAGATGAAAACCTCAGTACTCAGATAATAGTTTGTATTAACTTGACTTTTTTGTTTTTGTTTTTG
>NW_006182169.1:0-408 GCF_000334495.1 Tupaia belangeri chinensis | reverse complement strand
TTTTTTTAATATTTGTTTATTTCTTCCATGGGGAAGAGGGTCTTCACTCTGCAATTTGCCCCCAGCCTCAGCCAACCAGGATGACTGGCATGTGTGCAATCCTGGTGCGGACACAGAAGCCTTGGGATGCAAAGCAGGGACTTGCCCGTGGGCATCAGTGGTATTGCTGCTGCACTGCCATCTGGTCTGGAACAAAGGCAAGGGACTTCTGTGACATGGCCTTCCCCCTGGGGTCCCCCTCCAGTCTCAGTGGGCCCGGGTCAGGAGCATGTGTGTGCAGGCCTGCAGTGCTCAGGAAGGGCCCAGGACGGGGACCCAGGGCCTCTCCCATGTGGGTGGTTTCATTACTAAGGCAGAGCACAAGAGGCACCTTCAATCCTCGTGGGTTATTTTAAGCAATCCAATGTC
>NW_006182168.1:0-407 GCF_000334495.1 Tupaia belangeri chinensis | reverse complement strand
GATCTCATACTCCAGTCAGTGAACCAGGATTAATCCCCAGGGCTCTGATTTCTACTCATGTACTCCTTTTCGTATCCCACCCAGAGGCCTTCAGGGTTCAGGTGTTACCAATTTTTAAATTTATTTCCAAAGATGGGATCTGTAGCTGTTTATACTCATGGAACCAGCTTCTGAGACTGAAACTGAGAGTCTACAACACAAGTTTTATTCAATGGCCAAGGAGTAGGAAAGTGGGAGCTCTGCTGGCAAATCTACTTCTCAGGGGTCTTCAGCTGGGAATTTAAGATGTAGCGGATGGGGTAATGAGGGGATGGGCTAGAGTCAGAGAAGGGAAGGATATTCAGAGGTTTTCCTGGAAAAGAAGGGGACTTCTCAGAATTCCAAAACCTACCTCCTTTTTCTCCCTA
>NW_006182167.1:0-407 GCF_000334495.1 Tupaia belangeri chinensis | reverse complement strand
GGATGTAAACCCAGAACCCTCCCATGTCGGTCAGCCTTAAAGACCGTTACAGTGTTTAAAGTTGTGTTATTATCAGCCCCTCAAACCATTTTTAATTCAGTAGCATAGCAGCATAAGAATGTAATAGCAGATTAAGGCAGGGTCTAGTCCAGTATGAGCCAGTCTAGAATTCTAAGCCATGAACACTTTCTGAACAGAACCTGAAACATAGTACTTAGGAATGTGCAAAATAATTTATAGTTAATTACATGCTGGATAAGAAGATTTCTACAATTGAAAACTGTTTCTCATATAAGGGGAAAAGAAAAAGAGAAAGAAAAAATAAGAAAAAAGTGAGGTCAATAGGAGGAAGAGAAGTTTGTATTTGAAGGAAGAGAAGTACATTTTTAAGTCCCTTATTGAAAGCT
>NW_006182166.1:0-407 GCF_000334495.1 Tupaia belangeri chinensis | reverse complement strand
CTGCCAGGTCCAGGACTTGAACTGCAGTTCATCGTGTGGGAAACCAGCGCCTTAGCCACCGCGCCACCTGCCTGCCCACTTCAGTGAGTTTTTAAAGCTTTCCAGGATGCTAATGGCAGCTACAGCTCTGAACCACACATGGCCGTATCTATTCCTACAGTGCTCTCCTACCATTTCTTCCATTAACACTAAATACTTTTCCCAGAAGATGGGCTACTTTCCAAATTCTAGGCCAGGCACTCAGAAAGTGGATTCTCTTACACTAAAGCCTCGATTTTTACCATGAAACTACCGTCCCGCTGGCCCTCTGAGCAGAGAACAGTGATTCCTGCCGCTTCTGCAATGAAGCTTCCTGTTTACATTTCTCCCCCTCGTGTTGTGTCGCTCCCACTTTAACCTGCCACCTG
>NW_006182165.1:0-407 GCF_000334495.1 Tupaia belangeri chinensis | reverse complement strand
CTGAAGCTGAGAGTAGGTCATGGCATCAGGATCTTTCTGAAGTTTCTCTCTCTCTCAGAATAAACAAATAAGTAAATAAACGAAAACTGTCACAATGAGATATCACCTCGCATTTGTTACAATATCGATTTTCTTTTTGTTTATATGTTTGTTTATAAGCCAGGAGGCATGTATACTCACCAGAGAGATTCAGAGAAAGTCAGAGAGAAGAGAGGGAGGAAGCATCCCTCGGTGGGACATGGTCATCGCACACGCCCGTCTCCATGTCCCCATCCTAGGGAGCTTAGGGCATGCATGCACATGAACCTAGTGTGTTTTTTCAAGCCTCCAGAACAAGGATTTGAAGCCTGCAGATGACCATGTGATATTTCAGTCTCTTAACTGCCGGCGACCAACCTCGGCGGGGG
>NW_006182164.1:0-407 GCF_000334495.1 Tupaia belangeri chinensis | reverse complement strand
GATCTCCTGGAAAGATAATACCCAACAATTTAAAAACTGTATTATTCAGCACAAATTTTTAAAGTCTTATTTTGTGGCAGTTTTCCTTTCAAAATCATTCAAAATATGCCAAATAAATAGCTCGAGTTCACAAGAGACCAAATCTCTAATATTTATAACTGATCGTGTCTTTCATACCTTTAATTTAAAATAAACCTGGCTTTATCTATAAATGGGAAAAGGTCCCTTTAGAAGAACATTCTCTAGAAGAATATTACAGATAGATACAGTAAAAAGTAGAAATGAACATTAGAAAAACCTAATCATACATGAAAGGATCAAAGTACTTAAACATCTTCCCTTTATCTCCAGATTTATAATTTCCAATACTTGCATAATACTTTGGAGTTCATAAAGAACATTTAGAT
>NW_006182163.1:0-407 GCF_000334495.1 Tupaia belangeri chinensis | reverse complement strand
CTCTCCCTCTCCTTCAAAATAAAGAAAGGAAAAGAAAAAGATCTAGGCCTGAAGTGATTCTTGGCAGTGTCTCCCAAGATGAATGCCAGTCTGGTGGACAAGAATGGAACATTCCAGAGGCCAGAGTGGGACGTTGGAGGTTATGTGGAAGCCTGGTTTGTCCAGAGAGAATAGGTGGAGGGGACGGCAGACAGATGTGGGAGACCAGGGCAGGAGTTAAAAGAAAAGATTGTCAATGTGACCAGAGATCAATCACGGAAGTCCCTGATGCCATGCTAGGGTGTGAACATCATCCTGAATAAAATGGGGTCCGCCAGTGACTTTAAGCAGGAGGGGCATGGTCAAACTTGCATTTTTCAAAGATCACTTGGACAGCAAGTGTGAAGAATGAACTCGTGGACAAGCAT
>NW_006182162.1:0-407 GCF_000334495.1 Tupaia belangeri chinensis | reverse complement strand
TAGAATGGTATTTGTCAGGAACTGGGATGGTTGGTGGGAAAGGGAGAGACATTAGAGTACACAGTTTCAGCTAGACAGGAAGAATAAGTTCTCATGATCTAGTGCACAGCATGGTGACTACAGTTAATGATAATGTATGATATGCTTAAAATTTTCTATGAAAATTCATCTTAAATATTCTTACCACAAAATAAGAAGTATAAATATGTGAGGTGATGTATTTGTTAATTAGTTCAATAGTGGTAATAATTTTACAACATACAAATATATCAAATACCATGTTGTATATCATAAATGAAATTTTATTTATCAACTATATTTCAATAAAACTAGAGAACAAAAGAAAAACAAAAACAAAATTAAAGTTGATATAAATTTGAGAGGTTTAAAAATGGTTCCTGGGGGGG
>NW_006182161.1:0-407 GCF_000334495.1 Tupaia belangeri chinensis | reverse complement strand
TTTTTTTTTTTTTTGAAATAGCAGTTGGCAGGTTTTACTATGCAAGAAAAATTAACTCCATCATACACATCAAAAAAATTGGAAATTTCATGCAGACATGGAACTTCCTTTTCAACCTTTGTGGTAACTTTTAGAATGAGAGTTCCATATAAATACATTTTGTTGTACAGTCCCTAAACTTCATGATTTTATTTGTGACTTATACAGCTTCTCTTCATATTTTAAATATACCACCTTGCTCACTTGATTAAGATGCCCTGAATCTGCACCACTTCACAATATGGAGATAAAAATAAATAAACAAGCATAATGACCTGTCATCTCCTGTCACTTTATGAAAATGAGCGAAAACATTTGTGTAACACTACTTTAAGAAAAAGACTTAAGGGAACCAGCAGTTAGCATAA
>NW_006182160.1:0-407 GCF_000334495.1 Tupaia belangeri chinensis | reverse complement strand
AATCAGTGGCAAACTGGCAGCCAGATGGTGCTGGCTCCTGCGCACAGAGTAACCTATTCCGTACACGGAAGCATAGAGCTGCCTCGCCAGGGCCGACGAGTGACGTCAAGGAGAAGCCGTGTTTGGGGAAGGACCAAGCTCCATGTGTGGGAGTGCGCCTATGCTGTGGCTGTAAAGGGCCAGCCTGGCCCTGCCCTGGGAGCCTCAGAGGGTGGGGGGCACACAGCATGGCAGCTTGGCTGGGCCAGGGGCCCCCAGGTGAGCCCAGCCCTCCCACTGTGGTTCCAGGGGTGGTGCCACTTGGTCTGGACGTCTAAGCGAGCACAGCTTCTTCCGATGTGGTGGCCTCTAGGCCGAGCAGACCTGGCCTGACCCTCGGCACCACTCCTTTCTGGCTCTGAGGTGTG
>NW_006182159.1:0-407 GCF_000334495.1 Tupaia belangeri chinensis | reverse complement strand
GGGGGGGGAAATAGCTAGATATTTCCACAGACGCCGAATTTTCTGTACTCACCTGTGAATACCTTCCTCTCCCCCACCCACCACACACAGCACACCCAGAGACGCCATTACTGCACCCACCCTGTCCTTATGCCTCAGTGGACCCTCCTGCGAGACTCTAACTAGACAGAACTGTCAGTGGTTCTGCTCGGGAAGCTCGGACTTCACCCAGAACACACAGAACCCGTCTTCCCAGAACATTTTCTAATGATCAATCAAACACAGAACACCAGCATGTCTAAAGTCATCATCTAAGGAAACAACTTGAAACTTTTCTGCTCAAAGACAATGCTCTGTGGGCCGGCCTGGGTGTTAAGGCTGCCAGATCCTGTGTGGCTAACACCTACAGTTCTAGTCCCGAACCTGGA
>NW_006182158.1:0-407 GCF_000334495.1 Tupaia belangeri chinensis | reverse complement strand
GTGTCGGCATGTGGGGGTGTGGCCCACAACAGTGACCACGAACACTTAACACTGCACTTACCGCGTGCCAGGCACTTCAGGCCACCGGCTCATTTAACCCGCACGGCCAAGCTCTGAGGGAGGCTTAGCTTATCTCTATCTTAGGGAAGAAAGGACAGCACAGAGAGGCTAAGAGACTCAGCACGGTCACACAGCAGCAAATGGTGAAGCCAGCTGTGCACCCCGGCACTGTGGCCCGCGTGACCCTGTCCCCAACTCTGCCCCACTCAGCCCCTCACTGCAGATGCCGTTCCCCACTTTGCCTCTTTCATGACGGTCCGGAGTCACCTCGGTGGGTGCTGGTGCTGTTTGTCCCCGGAGACGGAGACACATGCAGGTGCACACACGCATGCACACACGCATGCACA
>NW_006182157.1:0-407 GCF_000334495.1 Tupaia belangeri chinensis | reverse complement strand
AGCTGGAGAAGAGGGTGCTTCTGGCATCTAGTGGGTAGAATCCAAGAATGCTGCTACCCACCTGAATGCACGAGGCAGCCCCACAACAAGGACTTACCTTCTTGACAGGCCACAATTGGGAAGCCCCGAGTTTCAGCAAAGATTCGGAGAGGGAGCAGCAGGGCCCACACAGAGGTTCTAGGCCAAGCCGGGCATCGGAAGGCTTACTTGGCTCTCCTCTTACTTGGCTATCAGTACATCTTACCGAGCTCACTTCTGGTTTTTAATCACACGGGCTCCAGCATGGTGGAGACCCCTTACCTGGCAGCTTGGGGCTCTGTGAAGCAGTGCCCCAGTTAGCGGGGTGAAAGCTGTGTGCTTTCTGTGATCCGGCCCCAGCAATCCCACTCTCTCTTCTGCTAAACTTC
>NW_006182156.1:0-407 GCF_000334495.1 Tupaia belangeri chinensis | reverse complement strand
GGCGAGGGCAGCCGTGGCCACGCCAGCTGGGACTGCGCTGCAGAGCCCACGGACCTGGCCGGAGGCTGTGCCGCTTACGGGCACCCGCACCGTGCCCTGGTGCCCTAAGCAGAGCTGGAGGGTGGGCGAGTCCCTGTCTCTGGCCCCGAACGACACTGTTACTGGAGACTGACCCTTGGTGACCCCTTCCCACCCAGGCTGCATCCGGGACGCTCGTGGGTCTCCGAGACCTGAAAGTTGAGAACTTCTTTGCACCAGAAGGCTGCGCCGGGGACTCTGCAGCCTCAGATGGAGCCATTGCGTTACACCGTGGGGCCCCGGGCACCGTCGGATCACTGCCCTACACTGTGGGGTCCCAGGCACCGTCGGATCACAGGGAGACGGGGAAAGCAGGGAGGGCCAGAGGG
>NW_006182155.1:0-407 GCF_000334495.1 Tupaia belangeri chinensis | reverse complement strand
CATTTCATAAATGGATGAACAAATGGTGTTTAGATTCTTTAACACTGAGGATATATTACTTAAGTTTTTTTTTTTTAAATAATCTTTTATTAGTTAAGACTCTTGAGGAATAGTGTTTATAATTATTACCCAACACAAACAAAGCTTCTGGAATATATCTTCAGTAAACAGGATTGGCATATTAAAGGATCAGGTTTTGATATGGTTGTTTTCAAATACTAGGAAGGATGATAATCTTTGGAGAACTTTTATTATCTAATTAAACACTTCTTGAGTAGAATAATGTCAGATGAACTCATTAGCTTAACATTTGATGATCCATGTTTTCCTAAATATCCCATGACCAGAAGAGTAGCTGTACAACTCTGATTTATTCAATAACAATGGTATCCAATTCTAACTCCTTC
>NW_006182154.1:0-407 GCF_000334495.1 Tupaia belangeri chinensis | reverse complement strand
ATGATGTATTTTTCTGTTTTCATATGCAAAAATGTGTCATGACATTCTGACAACCCAATAGATGAGAATAACGGAGGAGAGAAATTGTAACCAAAAAGGCCACCGAGAATGTCAGCCTCTCTGGCAATAACCAGGAGCGTACATATAAGACTGAGTTTTCAGAATGACTGGCCAGAGAAACAGAACCTAGTACTGGAACCTGAAAGGTTTTGAGTGCATAGGGCATCATTCTTTTGGGGTATGAGGTGGAATTCACTGACAAAGATTGTAGTTTCAAGAACAAATTAATATAGCCTTGGGTTCATGTCATGTGGCCACCGATTTGTACGGACTATAGATGAAAGAGCAAACTCACTGGTGGAGCAGCTCCTTGGAGCCATGCCCACCATGTGGAGCAGAAATGCCTG
>NW_006182153.1:0-407 GCF_000334495.1 Tupaia belangeri chinensis | reverse complement strand
TCTAAATTAAAACAGGGGATATAATGTATATTAAAAGGATTGCAAAATTCTCAAATTGTAAGTAGAATTTTTTCAAATTTTAACTTTCATATTATTTTTTGGGACATAGAATGTAAGATCTCTATAGTATTGCATAAATACTATTGTCACACCCAGATTCACCCCTCCCCACATCCAACTTCATCCATGTAATAGTTTAAGCCTCTATGCTGCTTAAACAATCAAAATATCAAGCTCAGGTGAAGACCAAACTACAAAGAAACAACAGAGATGAGAATGGGATAAAAAAAGTGATTAGAAGCACAGTTGCTGTGGCACAGTGGTAACACCAGTGCTCTGCAAAGCTGGAAGACACATGATCAAATGTCAGTGTGGATCCCTGGGTCAGCCTAACAGAAGATCAGGAT
>NW_006182152.1:0-407 GCF_000334495.1 Tupaia belangeri chinensis | reverse complement strand
CTTTTTCCACTTTCCACTCTACGAATCCAATTACTCACGTAAGTGAAATCTGACTGTGTCTCTATTTGTGACCGGTGCATCTCACTTAGCACAACAGCCTCAGGGTTCATCCACGTGTAGCACGTGTCAGAATCTCCTTCCTTTCAAAGGCTGAATAAATACCCCATTGCATGTCTATACTGCATTTTGCTCAACTAGCAATGGACATTTACGTTGTTTCTGTCTTTGGCTATTGTTAATAATGGTGCTATGAACACAGGAGTACAGATACTTCTTCAAGGCCCTGCCTTCAATTCTTTTGGATATGTATCTGTGAGTGCTGAAAATCGTCACTCTAGGTCTTAACATTTCTGAAATTCATATTCTTTTCCATAGGGGCTACACTATATATATGTGTGTGTGTGTGT
>NW_006182151.1:0-407 GCF_000334495.1 Tupaia belangeri chinensis | reverse complement strand
AGCCAGGGAAAGGACCGGGGTCTCCCTATTTGGGAGTCTTCTGGTCATAGGGGCTGGAAGTGATGTCACCAGAGGCTTCTCTGGCCACAGATGCTGTGAGACAGTCAGAAAGAGCTTGGGGACACTAGCCTAGGGTAGCACCATTGGAACAAAGCCACAGCTGGTTCTGTAGACACAGTGCTAGCAGCTGGAGAGGAAAGGGAGAATTCCACAGTCTCTACCCTCGAGGTGTTTCTGTGGGGAGACACCGAGACTTGTAAACCTCGCTCTGATTTTCTGTCTGACCACTGGGCATTGAAATGGTTGAACAGCATAAAAAACTGTGCTTTTATGTAGCCCAACTCGAGTACTAAGGTTTCTTTGGCGCCAAGGCCTATGCTTCTTTTCTTTTTTTATTTTGGAGAGGT
>NW_006182150.1:0-407 GCF_000334495.1 Tupaia belangeri chinensis | reverse complement strand
TGTGTGTGTGTGTGTGAAAGTCTTTTATTTTTTTTTTTTTGCTTGAACAAAATATCTAACAACCGATACAGTATCTTAAAGTGTTCTTTCCTATTTCTCGTATTAAATATGCCTAAAGTGCTTCCTGAAGAACTTGAAAAAATGGTTTTAAGAAGGAGGATTAATGTGGTGAATAAAAGGAAGGTTTTCCCCTCTGAAGCAATTGCTATGAGAAACAGAAAATAGTTTTAGAAAAGTTCTAAATTTAGTTTTACACAAGACCCATGGGAACACAAAACTCTAAAGCTACAGGAATTAAATCATGAAGAGCAGACTACCTGAAATCATTAAAAACTAGATGGGGGGTTAATATATAAATTAAAATTTATTTGGGCATAATAAACAACAAATTGGATATTATAAAAAAA
>NW_006182149.1:0-407 GCF_000334495.1 Tupaia belangeri chinensis | reverse complement strand
TTATCCTCTTTTCTCTTACCTGAAGGAAAGTTTATGAGCTTTGGAAGAAGAGAGACCCACCATGTTTAACTCTAGCCCCACCACTCACTTGAGATTATGTCACCTGCAAATTATGAATAATAATGTCTACCTCACAGGTTTGATGAAGTTTAAATTGGATAACAATAGGTACAATGCTGCCCATAACAGTAAATGTCGGTTTATTTTCTATTTACTTCTGCCCCTGTTAGTGTTCTAGCACTAACACTGTTCTCTATTCTTTAAACATCCTTTCACAAAATTCATTCACCTGCCCCTCAAAAATCTTTAAAATATGTTTTGTCATTATCATATAACATTAACATTATGTAGTTTTAGTTACATAATATTTTTCTTAAATAAATTTGCTTTACTCATCTTAAGTAATA
>NW_006182148.1:0-407 GCF_000334495.1 Tupaia belangeri chinensis | reverse complement strand
ACCTGGAAGTGTGTCTCGCCAGACACTGGATCTGTAAAAACGGGCTCAGGTGCTGTGGTGCAGAGGTCACGTGCGCTGGGCAAGGCTGGAAGCCATACGGTCAAGCACAGGTTTGGACCCCTGGGTCAGCCTGGAAAACATAGCAGGCCCACGTACGGATGTGTAAGGTTCTGAGGAACTGAGGACTGAGAAAGGGGAGAGGGGACCACCCCCGTCAGTGCCCCCCCTCCTCTGTCACGTGCACACATGCACTCTTTATCATTAAAAACAATAGTAACATAGAACAGCAAGAAATGCACGTCTGTTCGTTAAGCCACGCAGTCTGGGATCTTTGTTACAGCAGCCTGAACTGGCTGAGACAGAGACGAAGGTGAGGGCAGAGGAAGGCCCATCCTGGTAGAACTCCC
>NW_006182147.1:0-407 GCF_000334495.1 Tupaia belangeri chinensis | reverse complement strand
GCTTCTAGCTACCAATAACCTTGGTGTTCCTCATTGTGAAATAGCCCTGCTGTGGCTAAACAACAGAAAGAGGGGGGAGAAGAGGAGCGATCTGAGCAGCAATTACAGGTGAGGCTACTGATATCCACAAACATAAAGCCGCCAACACGTAAGTCCGCTCAGCTCGCGGTCGCCACTTGCTTCATTCAGTGTTTGGTACCTAGCAGGGCTGAGTGCCGGGGACGCGCGTGTCTGATGAGTACCCTGGCGGCCAGTGTGCAGCTAATGCCTGCGAGGCGCGCTCCATGTGCTCGTTCCCGCCCTTTAGTATCTGCTTCTTTTACACCTTATGTTCAGTTTCAGAGGAACACCCCCAGGGAAGGGAGGTTAGGGTGCTTGGCCAGACCCGGCACTTGTTCAGCGGCAGC
>NW_006182146.1:0-407 GCF_000334495.1 Tupaia belangeri chinensis | reverse complement strand
TGGAAAATGTCTATCAATGATAAGGTATATGGTGTCTCTGACTGGGCCAATATGAAGTGTACTCATGCTGGGCAAGTTCATTTTATATGCTGTGAAGATGTACAGAGGGTAAATGCACAAAATAAGAAAAATCATTTATAAAACAATAAAATAATTAAAAAACACAACTATTTATTATTACTCAATTTTCTTGGGTCAGAAGTTTACGTACTTCTTAACTGGGACTTAGCATCCTAATAAAAAGGAAAAAGTAAAAGTATTTGTATTGATTTAAGACATCTTATAGAAAACCCTACATATCCACTAAAAAACTGTAAGAACTAATAAACACGTATGCCAAAGTTACGTGTTACAATATACGTACTATTTCTATACACTAAAATCATTTGAAGAAGAAAATCACATAA
>NW_006182145.1:0-407 GCF_000334495.1 Tupaia belangeri chinensis | reverse complement strand
CCCCATCTGGGCCCCCTGCTGCCTGCCTGTCTTGCCGGGAAAAATGAGCTCGTAGGTTTACATGAACTTGGGGGCTTCCTTGCATCCGGCCCTGGCCCAGGGTGGGGTGGGAGGTCTCAGGGCTGCAAACACCGTGGCTTCCAGCAGGTGTCGCTTTCTGTCCCCATGTCCTTCTTGGGCGTGCTCGGGGTTCCATTCGCCTCTGTGGACTCAGATTAGGTAGGCTCAGTGTTCACGGGGAACCGTCTGTGACAGCCCCCCAGTTCCTGGGACATCCCCAAGGGCCTGAGTTCTTCTTCTTAAATAATTATTTATCTCATTTTATTTCATTTATTTTAAGAGGTGTTTGCATTAGGGTGCATCTACTCGCCAGATCGAGAGAGAGACAGACACAGAGAGACAGAAAG
>NW_006182144.1:0-407 GCF_000334495.1 Tupaia belangeri chinensis | reverse complement strand
GAGGGGCTCTGCTGCTCCGTTCTCTCCACAGGACGGCACATAACAATTCCGGAAAGCCCAGACCATGATGAGAAAGGTGCTGGGGTTTTTGATGTTACAATTAGATGCCCTACAGGCCAGCCCTGCAAAAAAGTACTGAGCACCATGTGCAGGGAGCCAGATCCCGTAGGGCCAGCTGCAGTTCCAGTCCCAACTCCTGTGGTTTGAAAAGCGCCCCCATGCACATTCATGCATGCCTGAATGAGGAAAGGGGACTGCAGTACAGCTGTGCCCACCAGGGACACTGTCTTGTGCCCAGATCTGGGCCTGCGCCCTTGGCAATAGAATGGAAGAGGCAACTTCTGTCCCCCACAAAATTAGGGGTACACACACATCCTGTGTGCCTGCGTGTGCATTCCTGTAGCCGT
>NW_006182143.1:0-407 GCF_000334495.1 Tupaia belangeri chinensis | reverse complement strand
AAAAAAAGAAAAAGGAAAGGAAAAAAGTTGGAGAAGCTCCGCTCTAAAATAGGAAATATAAAATCCAAGCTTCGCAGCCAAAGCAAGCCATGGCTAGGAGTCGAGAGCTGGTGTTTGGGAAGTCTGAGCACAGGGTTAGAAAGGCAGATTTGCAACCCCTCAGCTCTCTCCTTCCCTGAGAGCCTCCGAGGAGTTTCAGAGAAGTTGAACCAAAGGACACTTACTCTAACAGCGACTGAGAAAGGCAACCCCTTCGTCCCCTTTTCTCAAACCTGCAAGAAGCTGTCAGAAGCAAAGAATAATTTTAGGTGAGCTCTCTCCTGAGTCGTTATAAAAATAGTGCTTCTGTGTGCTGGGGAAATGTAGTGTGCTCTGACTAGGACTTCTTCGTTTGTTTGATCTGCATC
>NW_006182142.1:0-407 GCF_000334495.1 Tupaia belangeri chinensis | reverse complement strand
AATATGAAACCTACAATTAAAAATTAGGCCTTTTCATGATACCACTTTGCCCTGTCCTTTTAAAACTTATTGGATAAAGGACACATTACATCTGGATTGCCTTCTATTACTTATTCAGAAATTTCAGTTGTGTGTATTTACCATCTTGTTTCTGTTCTCAGAATTAACACACACCTATTCTGCAAAAAGCGAACATGAAAACTTTCTGCACATGTGAGTTTATTCATCTGTGCTCTTTGCAGTTTGAACCAACTATGAATCGTTCTAGAATCCTGAAACAGCCATCCAAATCACTAAGTACTTTTCAGTTTCCAACTTGCTCATCATGAAACCAGAGCTGTGCTGACCTATCCCTAATCCTCTAATACTCTTTCCATTCTCCAAAATTCCCTAAAATTTAAAAACAA
>NW_006182141.1:0-407 GCF_000334495.1 Tupaia belangeri chinensis | reverse complement strand
TTTTTATTTATTTCTTTTTAATTTATATTTAATCACTGAACATCCTTACAGCATACAAAATTATTCTTCCCAGCATGAATATAGTGCATGTTAGTCCAGTCTAAGATATACTTTCTTTTCTTCACTGAATTGTCTTGTGTCCTTTGTCAGAAATCAGTTGTCTGTATGTTTTGAGGTTTACTTCTGAATTCCCTATTCTATTCCATGGGTCTATGCATCTATGTTTCTATCAGTACTATGATGTTTTGTATCACAGCTTTGTAATATATTTTGAAGTTTGACAATGAGAAGTCTCCACCTTTATTCTTTTGCACAGTATTGCCTAAAAGATACGGGGTCTTCTGTAAGTCTAGAAAATTCTATGCTTTTTTTTTTCTTTCTATTTCTGTGAAAAATGTCACTGGTAA
>NW_006182140.1:0-407 GCF_000334495.1 Tupaia belangeri chinensis | reverse complement strand
GGAGCCACAACCTTTTGGCCTCACACTCCCCTGGTGTGACCTGCTGCCTCCCAATTAAAACCCACCTGCATATCAAACTGTGCTAGAAGAGGAAGATCTTCTGCTCACTTACCAGAGAAGGGAGGATATTTTGGGATTTAAATTGTGTTAGTTATAGAGGTTCCTGGCCTACCAACCTGGGACAAGCTCAGCATCAACACGAGCTGGTATCCTTTAAAACTCTAAAAGAATTAACAACTGTGCACAGTATGGTCCAGCGAGACCATATACAATAGTTTATTAGAGAAGGCCACTCAGGCAGCATTGGTGCCCAGCATTGGCAGGTGTTAGGCAAGGCATGGTACAGTTGGCTGGAGGAGATTATGTTTGTGGAAGGCAGACTGGGTTTTTTTTTTTTTTTTTTTTTT
>NW_006182139.1:0-407 GCF_000334495.1 Tupaia belangeri chinensis | reverse complement strand
ATTTAAATTTGGATCAATACTCCTAAATTTACCCTCTAAATAGATTGAGCCAATTTACTTCGATCAATAACATATGAGAGCGTCCATCCCTTCACATCCTATCATGGGGAAACTATCACTCTTTAACCCTGATCAGTCTGCTAGTAGGTAAATGATAGCTTGCTGTTGTTTTAATTTGCATTTCTTTGGCAATCAGCAGGGTTGGGCATCTTTTCAAATCTAATAGCCATTCGATTCTAGCTATAAATTGCTGGAATAGATCCTTCTTCCATGTTCTTAATGTGTATGTTGCTCTTTTCTTTATTGACTTGAAAGCTATTTAAGAAATAAATTAACCCTTTGTCTCTCATACATAGCTGAAAATATTTTTCCTGGACTGTGTTTTGTTGTTGTTGTTGTTGTTGGTT
>NW_006182138.1:0-407 GCF_000334495.1 Tupaia belangeri chinensis | reverse complement strand
GAGGAGATGCATCACAGCCAAAATGATCAACCACATTGGAATCACAGAATTCTATTTCAAAGCCCAAAGAAAGTGGAGCAAGGATGATCAATAAACCAGCCAGCTAACAGCTCAGGATGAGAATCATACACACTCTTTGGTTCATGATAGTCACGTAATGCAAGGGTTTACATATGGCCACATAGCGATCATAGGACATCACGGCCAAGAGAAAAAATTCTGTTGCTCCAAAAAGTATGACAAAAAATAGTTGAGCAGCACAAGCACTGTACGTAATGACGTTATCACCCGTTGACATGCTGTAAAGAAATCTGGGAACACAAGCACTTGTGAGAGAGACTTCTAAGATTGAGAAATTTCTGAGAAAAAAATACATGAGCGTTTTAAGGTAAGGGTCAATTAATGAG
>NW_006182137.1:0-407 GCF_000334495.1 Tupaia belangeri chinensis | reverse complement strand
TTCACTTCTGAACTTTGTCTTCATTCTTCTTTATGCTGACCTCACCCATAACAACAGTAGAGAGAACCGAAAGGCCTCGATCCTGCTCTTGGGAAGCGTGCCATGTCAACGAGGAGACAAAATACAAAACCAACATTATGACCATCCGTCACCACGTGCCAGCAGTGGCCTGAGCAGTCGGCGGCATGGTCCCAAACCTGCTCCTTCTGGGTCGGCACGGTCAGGGCCAGCTACCCGGATCTGGGGAGAGGCTATCTGCACTGAGGAACGAATGGAACCTCAATAAAACCAGCATTTTCCTAGAAGGGCAGAACTCGCCATGGTCGTTGCTAACATGCATAGAAGACAGAGGGGCATTGCTTTTCTTCTTTTTTAATTTTTTTAGGTTTTGCTATAGGGTGCATGCA
>NW_006182136.1:0-407 GCF_000334495.1 Tupaia belangeri chinensis | reverse complement strand
TGAAGAGTGTAATTTTATGGCAGTGACAGAAAATGAGTTAGAATGCCATCGAGGCATTGCCCATGGAGCACTGGTAAAATGCCCTGTGGTGAGTTCTGATACAGGCCAGAGAAAAACACAAAAAAAGACTTTTATGAAAGACTCTGTTATAGGATCATCCACAAAGTCAGCTCCTTACATGTGTAAGACGTGTCCTTTTACTTCTTCAGCCAGAAGTATTTTAAAAAAGCACATGGAGTACTTGCATTCATCATCATGCATTGATTCATTTGATAATCCTCTTGGGCTTGATTAAAGAAAAAGCGACATCCTTGAAGAACCTATAGATATCGACAGCACTAAGCCATTAATGAAACAGCAGTCAACCACATTTCCAAAGAACTCTGTTTTAAAACAAGATGTAAAGC
>NW_006182135.1:0-407 GCF_000334495.1 Tupaia belangeri chinensis | reverse complement strand
GGGTTTAATTCCACTTTCCATGAACTTTTAAAAGTCCCTTCAAAGACAGAAGGCCTATGAAACTCTCACATGTATGAATAAGAAGAAAAGTTCCAGAACAAGTGAACAAAAGTCTAACTGGAATCATAAAAACAGAAATTTGTAAAAACTTGGTTCCTCAATCAATTTTCAGAATTGAGCCAGTTTATAGAGCCAGAATCCTGGGACTGAAGAATACGTCAGATCCCACTGAGGGAGGATGTTCGTACAATGTCAACATTCATACTGGTGAGATTTATCTCAGCCTATTTTCAGGGACCTGTGGCCTTTTACAAGGATAACTGAACATTGGAAGAAAGGAAATAATCAAAGTTTTAGGGGCTTCTGAGCATGGGCTCTGAACTGACACTAATTCTAGGAGATCTAAA
>NW_006182134.1:0-407 GCF_000334495.1 Tupaia belangeri chinensis | reverse complement strand
GCACAACCTGCTAGATTTATTTACCATAAGCAACTTTTGCCAAAGACATTTTGTTAAGAACATTCTATAAATAAGGCTTATTTTAAAAATGTGTACATAATTAATCTTATTACCCAGAAATCACATGAAAAGGAGTTTGGGCAGTCCTTTGTCACGACTCTATCCCATAAAGAGCATTCCTCTTGAAAAGGAATCAAATAGGACCAGCTCCATGGCTTAGTGGTTAAGGCACCAGATTTCACACAGTGGATTGTATGGTTCAAGTCCCAAACCTGGTGTCTTGAGAAAAACATTGAGCATGTATGTGTCCAAGCCCAAAATTCCAAAGGAAGGACAAATGGAGAAGTATGACCATTCCCTATGTAAGGTGCTTTCTTCTCTTCCTCTCTGTTTCTCTCTGGTGAGCA
>NW_006182133.1:0-407 GCF_000334495.1 Tupaia belangeri chinensis | reverse complement strand
CGAACTCCTACGTCTGTTCTCTGATGTTCACTGTGTTCCTGGTGGGCCCCGGGGCCTGCAGAAGCCCTGCTTGTCCTCCTTATTTCCTCCTCTTCCTTTTTAAAGGAGCTCTAGACCGACGCCACAGGCCTCAGCCCTGGGCAGCTTCTCCGCCCCGCCCGGTCCTCCTGCCTCGTCCAGTCCGGCCTGTCCAGAGGCCCTGTATGGAGGCACCGTCCTCAGCCCAGGCCCCCAGGCTGGCCCCAGGGCAGGCACCCAACTCAGCTTCCTGTTCGGCCTGCAGCAGGAGCCAGGGTCCCCTACAGCAGACCTGGTTCCAGCCAGGCCCGCAGGCCTGTAAGTGTCCCCGGCCCCTGCAGGTCTCCCTGCCCCCGGGGTCCTGGCAGAGCTCTGCTGGCCCAGCTCCT
>NW_006182132.1:0-407 GCF_000334495.1 Tupaia belangeri chinensis | reverse complement strand
AGTGAGTAAGTGTCGGGATGAGTTGTTTGGACAGTGAGTACTATGGAAGTGCAGAGGAGGGAAGCATCGATGTGGATTTTAATGACAGGTGGGACAGGGGGGAGACTGGCCCTGATGGATGGGGGAGGACAGAGGAACCACATGCTGGGCAGAGGGCAGCACGAGAAATGAGCATGGACTCCATCCCAAGAATACAAAATACCCATGTCCTAAATTCACCATTGCTCATTTTTCTTCTGCTGTGCTTGTCGGGGATGCATCTCCGCTTCGTAAACTCTGAATCCCACCTTCCACCTGCTCTATCGGAATTGGAAGTGGGAGGCTAGAAATCTACATTTTTTTTAAAAAAACAGTATATTTATTTCCTTCGTGTGATAAAGACAGACAAGTACCCCCAATAAGGTCTT
>NW_006182131.1:0-407 GCF_000334495.1 Tupaia belangeri chinensis | reverse complement strand
TATAACAAAAATCTCTCTCAAAAAAAATAAAGAGGAATGTGGATGGGGCCATCTTTCCTGCACATGGAGACAGGTGGCTCCTCTAGAAGAGAATGAGATCAGCGATGGTGGAGGGGTGGGGGTGAAGGGTGGGGCCAACAGGTGGGATGGGGAGGGGTTGAAAAAGTGGAAAAGACCAGCTTATAAAATTATGATAGTCCCTAGATCTAGCTGTGACTGAAGTCCATTCCTAGCCTTTCAAGGACTATGTCGATATATGTTCTATTTACTTACGTTAGTTTACATTGAATTTCTGTCATTTATAAATGAATAGCTTTTAACTAATACAGGCAGAGAAATTTGGAAGAGTTCTAGGCACTTGAGCTATCCAGGTGGGACCTATCTGCAATGCGTAGGTGACCTTTCAG
>NW_006182130.1:0-407 GCF_000334495.1 Tupaia belangeri chinensis | reverse complement strand
GTAACAGAAAAATCTTTAAGACAAAAGCATCCCAGTATTTAAGGGACTAAGTCTTAATAGACATAAGGAATCCCCTGATTCCTTTCCAGGGCTTTGGTACCCAAGCAAACTGAGTAACTGGGCTGGGACTCCCCAACTCTGCACTGGGCTGCTCTGTCATCCAGACGGCCACTCGCCCACCAGCAGCCCTAGAAAACAGCTCCATACCTCCCTCTGATAAGGACAGTTTCTCAAGTTCGGCTTCAAGTTCAGCATCTGAGATCCTAGGGTTAGGCACACTGTTGGTATAAAACGTCTCATGAGGGTTGTCGGGCAGCTCCAAAGGTTCTTTGGTGGTGTCCTGAAGGAGGAAGTCCAATTCCTTCTCTAGTTCCTCACTGTCAAAATCTGCGAGGGAAAAACAATGA
>NW_006182129.1:0-407 GCF_000334495.1 Tupaia belangeri chinensis | reverse complement strand
CACACACACACACACACACACACACTTGATCCATTCTTTTTTCTTTTCTCTCTTTTTTCTTTCTCCCTTTTCATTTTCCGTTCTTAATTTTCTCTGTTGTTCTTTTTCTTGACATCTATCTTGAGTTTAAAGACCTGTCATATGTTTCTCCTTCCTACCCAATTCTAGAACATCAGAACTGCTTTCCTTTGATAAAGTATCTCTTCCAATTTCCCCTTTTCTTAAATCATCTCAGTCACTGCTTTGTGATCTGCCTTTTTGCATCATTTTCTGGTTTGCAATTATACCAGTTTCTTGTTTACTGATTAAGAATCATTAAACTTTGTGTTCTATGGGAGCAAGGAATTTTTTTTGCTTTTGTGTTCACTTCTGTATCCCCGGCTTCTAATGTAGTAGGACTTCTATGA
>NW_006182128.1:0-407 GCF_000334495.1 Tupaia belangeri chinensis | reverse complement strand
GTACTGAAAGAATGGATGAAAGGAGTCCCAGAATGTACCTGTCCTGTAGAGGGTGTTTCTCTCTATATATGTCTGCCTCCCTCTGACTCTCTCTTTATCTTATTCCTTATGTTTCTAACACATTCTATCATGAATAATAATTTTCTTTTTATCAGCAACCTGTATCAAAATGCCTCATATAGTGAATGGAAAATTTAAACAAATAGTTGAAACAATATGGCCTTATAGTCAAAGATAGCCTTAAATAGGATGAAGTGATCATTTCTATCATAAATGTATTAACTATGACTGTATTTCTTGTTCATCTAGTTCATTTACTTGTTGAAGAATGGAAAATTGGTGTCCATGTGAAAGTGTTTGCTCACTGGGTGACAGATTTTATGCTGTTTCATTAAATATATTCTTGT
>NW_006182127.1:0-407 GCF_000334495.1 Tupaia belangeri chinensis | reverse complement strand
TCTCAGTCTCTGTCTTTGATGAGCGCACACACCCTATAGAAAAAAAAAACAAAACCAAAAAATTTACCTCTGAGAGCACACACAGTACCTGGATTTTTAAAGGACCGTTTCTTGCTAAAAGGAACCAGGGCCCACTGGAAAGTTGCTGATTCCAGGTCAAAGGCAGAGAACATAGACAGTTGACTTAGAACATCTTGTTGGGTCAAAAAGATGGGAATCACCCCAAGATCAATGGGACTAAATCAAGAAGACATTGAAGCAGTTTAAAAGAGTTCCCCACAGCCAACTCCCATTTGATCAGCCTCCACTTCCCCTGCTGCCAAAAGATTTTATTGGTTTATAATAGTTTCAGTGAAAGAAAATAATAAATTCATAGTGATACTGGGACCAGCAGTTGGTGTAATGGC
>NW_006182126.1:0-407 GCF_000334495.1 Tupaia belangeri chinensis | reverse complement strand
ACCTGGAGCACAGCCACCGTCTCCTGGGACTTACTGACACCTGTGCTGGAGGGGAAACAGAGTGGTCGGAGGGCGCTTGAAACACGGTTTCCACGAATGCCTGTCGCTCACAGCGTCGCAGAGTGAGAAATCGTGAGCCAAACCTTCGCAAACCGGGAGGGCCACGCCATCAGCCCTCCCCCACCCAGCATGCCGAGAGTGGCTCGGTGCGTGCCCTCAGGCCCTCCCTGAGCACAGCCCACGCGGTCCTCGGCTCCCTACAGAAAGGCGCTCTGGGGAACACGGGGAACAAGCGTGCTTTTCCCGTGCCCGACCACACGCGCCGTAGCACTGTCCGCACAGGGCACCCAGTGCTCCCTCGCACCCACACAGATGGCAGCGAGCCGCTCCCACTCACCACGGCCGCG
>NW_006182125.1:0-406 GCF_000334495.1 Tupaia belangeri chinensis | reverse complement strand
AAAAAAAAAAAAAAAAAAAAAAATCCTCACCCCCCCAAAAAAAAGAGGGGAAAAAAAAAAGAGAGAAAAGGCCCAGGAGAAGCAGGAGACTCCTAATGGCACAGGGCACTGGCAGCAGACAGGAGCCCCACTCCTTGGCACAGCTAGGAGAACCAACCTGCCTTGGAGATGGAGCTGGGTAGGAGCCCTGAGACTGAACACCCCCACCTCTGAAGGGCTCCTGCCCCTCAGAATGAACCAGGCTGAAAGCCCCAAGTGCTAGAGAAAGGAAAAGGAAAGCTGGCCCTGCCAGCTCCCACTGTCCTGTGGCCCTTTGGGCATTGCAAATTCCTGCTTTTATAGCAAATTGTCTTTTTCCCTAGAAAACTAGTCATGCAGAGTCTGCAGAGAAACCTGCTTTCCTGAT
>NW_006182124.1:0-406 GCF_000334495.1 Tupaia belangeri chinensis | reverse complement strand
TTTTTTTTCTCATTCTCCACAGACCACAGAAGTCACCAGTGGAGCTTTTCTTTAATATTTTATATACTTGAAAGTGATATTGAAACCATTTCTTACCTATGCCTTTTCTAGTCCAAACAATACTAAATTCTAAATTTTCCATCTATGATGTATATTCTAGCTTTTCACTCATTCTCGTTGCTCTTCTTCCAATTCATTTCCAACTCTTCACATCCTTCTTAAAATGTGTTGACTAAAATGACCGTAACATTCTAATAGAAGCATGACTAACGTCGGATAGAAGAGTGACATTTTTAGATCTTACGTGCCAGGTACATACAACCAAGTTCCACTTTTGTCTTTCTCTCTCTTTTCTTTCTTCCTTCCATATTTCTTTCTCACTCTCTTTTCACAAATACTTTTATTA
>NW_006182123.1:0-406 GCF_000334495.1 Tupaia belangeri chinensis | reverse complement strand
GAGTGATGCCAAACACTCCTGTTGTTTGTTGCCCCATGTCTTTTCTCCCTTCTTTCTTGCAATACTATATGAATTTCTTTAGAACATGCCTGCCCCTATGTAGTTTGTGTGAGAGTGATCCCACTCCAACTCTCGTGGTAATCTCTGATTTGTTTCAGTTAATCTAAGGGTCCTCATACTCTAGGGGTAGCACTTTACCTATTATATGATAATCCAGTTAATGTGTACCTTGAACTATTGTAGAGAAGTCTGAGAAAACTAGGACATGAGATCCTTCCCCTCCTTGACTTAGTGTTTCATGAAGACAGGTTGGAAGGTAAATTGAAAGAATAGAGCCAGGTATCTTCTAGGTGATTGATCTTGGAATGTACACTCACTCTTAAGTTCCTTTACTCTTCCCAAAATA
>NW_006182122.1:0-406 GCF_000334495.1 Tupaia belangeri chinensis | reverse complement strand
ATCGTTTTATCTTTTTTTTTTTAGTGAAAAATTTATTGAAGGGTCTATTGAAAAATAGAAGGTCTCGATAGTGGCACAGTAGTAAAAAGTGATGCTCTGCAAGGCAGTCCCACATGGAAAGGTTTCCTGTTCAAATCCAGAGAACTCCCTGAGGACACTATGTACCTGTGCCCATCCATGATCCACGGCTGGTTGAAGGCAGGGGAAAAATCACATCAAGGCCCTGTTGGGAGTGCTATGTCTCTCTGTCTCTCTTTCCCAGAAGAAATAAATAAACTTTGAAAAAACTGGAAGAAAATAAATGAAAGCGGCATTCCATCTGCCAGAAGAGCATTTAGGGCACAAGGAAGAGCAAGAGTCTTGACCACCACAAGGAACCAGTGTAATTTAGATGAACTAAGATAGA
>NW_006182121.1:0-406 GCF_000334495.1 Tupaia belangeri chinensis | reverse complement strand
AAAATGGCTATTTTGCAGAATCCATGAGGCGACACACTGTATTTTGTATTCTGCTTATGGACTCTCTACTGGAGAAGCAATTTAGACCAAATGACATCATAAGAATTCAAATCCATCAGAAGTTTGAAGATCTCTTACATAAAATGCTCTTCTCTGAACATATTGTTGGCTGTTTTGTTAGCTAGCTAGAGCTGAACATCACACTCATCTGCAGAGTTTTTTAAACATTTACCTGGGCCCAAGATCAAGAAAGTACTATTTAGGAGAGCTCAACCCACAAAGCAGGATCAGTGACATGGGAGCAAGAAGTAAATTTCCATCATGTTTGAGTTTATATAGCTGGAAGCTAATCGTTAAGCAGCTAGTATTACTAGCCTGCTGGGACCATGCAGTTAACACAAGTTGA
>NW_006182120.1:0-406 GCF_000334495.1 Tupaia belangeri chinensis | reverse complement strand
TAAAATATATTGTAAAATAATTTGTAAACATTTTATTTACCTATTTTTTTATGGAAGAGAGAGGTACCCCAGGAGGGACCCCATGCCGCAATCTAGCTTTAAACTCAGCCAGCTAGGATCATAGGCATGCACACAGTTCGGTGTACACAGAGAGACCTTGGTATGTGAACCCAGAACCTTCTTATGTAGGTCCATTATCACAGAGTGTTGAATTACCACCTCGTCACCATCTAGTTCTTCCCTCCTTTCTAAGGCATAGGTCACTGTTTTTCTATAGAGTGGTAATATGTCCAGCTAAAACACTATCTGAGATGTTTTTACACTTGTACACTTGCATGGCCAGATGACAGTCTTGGTCCCTGAGATTTAAGTGGAAGTTATTGGATTGGATTTTCAAAGAAGTTTT
>NW_006182119.1:0-406 GCF_000334495.1 Tupaia belangeri chinensis | reverse complement strand
CACCTGCTGACTCAACTTCCCCCAAATTTTAAAACAATATCTCTTGTCAATCTTTCCACAAAGGGAGCGACAAAAGAGATTTTGATGTGACACTTAAGTTTCATGTCCCCATCTGAGACCCAGACTTGTCACTGGGCAGCCCCATGAAGAAGGCTCTTAAGATCCAGGCTCATGTAGCAGGTTGGTGCAATCCCTGCCAGGCCCCTGGACAGAGGCCCCTCTCACTGAGGCCCCAAGAGAAACCCAACCAGCACCCCAGAGCCACACTTACTTGCGCATCAGCTTCTTCACTTCCCGATCTTCTTCCTCTTGGAGCTTCTGGATGAAGCTTTTAAGGACAGGCATCTCAAACTTTATATACTGGGCCACCTGGGGAGGAAGCAGAAGGTCCGACTACATGCCCCAC
>NW_006182118.1:0-406 GCF_000334495.1 Tupaia belangeri chinensis | reverse complement strand
TACTTGACCAGCCAGTTGCTAAGCAATAGCAGAAGGAACAGGAACCCAAACAAGACTGGCTTATAGCCCAGCAGCCAAGCCACCACTGCTCCTGCTGTGCTGGAGGAAGCAAGAGTCCCATGGAGACTCCGCAAAAGAAATGTTAGTTCCCCCAGCATTATGGCGTGGAGGCACACGGGCCTGATGACCCTGCCTCCATCCCCTCCATAACAGGAATCACGGACACCCACTCCTCCTAGTCATAACCAGCTCTCTGCCCCACCCAACTGCCGTGTCACAATGTTAACTACTCCTATGCCTTAAGCACCACTATGTGCCAGACTCGTTGACAGGCAGTCTGCAGGCATCACCTCATGGTGTTCTCACAAAAGCCTGGTGACATAGACTTTAGCTAGAGCTCCTTCAC
>NW_006182117.1:0-406 GCF_000334495.1 Tupaia belangeri chinensis | reverse complement strand
ACAAGTTCCTACATTATCCATAGTGTGCCTGAGATCATAAGTCATTTTATCCAATTATAATCACTTTCTGCCATTCCTTACACTGATAGAAGGGGGAAAAAAAAAACTAACATCAAATAAAAAATAGCACTTGGATAAAAATAATTGCCATAATATATTATGTTTTACTTTAAGGACAAATAAAGTAATTTTTAAGAAAGAGTAAAAGACATAGATGCTGAACAAACAAAGGTTCTCACACACAGACAGTTCTTAAATTTTACCCCCCAATAAGAAATCCCATTGCTAAGGATAGAGACACCCATGGAAGAAAATTGCACTTTCCCTAGCGCTTGTATGAGACTACATGCATGTTGCCACTGAAGGTTTTCCAAGCACACTCCATTGTTGCAATCAAAACAGGATG
>NW_006182116.1:0-406 GCF_000334495.1 Tupaia belangeri chinensis | reverse complement strand
AAAAAAAAATAATTATCAAGTCCCACATCCTGATTGAAAAGGATAAACAGGATCAAGTCTTTATCTTAGAATTGCTTCCAGGTCAGAGGTGGAGACGATGAATATATACACAATAACTGAATATGACAAAATGCCAATTACCCAACTGGAAGTTTGAGAACGAATATTCCGGAAGCATAAATCACAAAGAGCTTCTTTCAGAGAATTATATGGATTCGTAGACCAAAACCTGAAGTTAAGACCAACGAAGCTCCATCAGTAGAGTTTTAGACTTGAGCCAGATATTGGGAAGGCAGGATTTGAAACGCCTTTCCTCTAATCCATATTAGAGCCATGGGGAAGCTGCAGCAAAGGATTAGCCTTGGAGATGATGGGAGAAAATCGTCCTTACTCAGAGGGGAAAGAG
>NW_006182115.1:0-406 GCF_000334495.1 Tupaia belangeri chinensis | reverse complement strand
AAAAAAAAGGTCTTGAAAGGTCTAAATATAGATTTGTTTTTGAATCTGATTGTCTTAGAAGTTGTCTTATGAGATAATGCAGTTTTGAGGTGAACAAGGAGGCCATTGCTATATGTGAGTAACTATGAATCCACAAGTAGAAGGTGTTCTATTTATCCTCATTTATTGGAGATTTTCAAGACCAGATATTAATCTAAATGTAGAAAGGACTCAAACAGACATTCAGATATAAGAATGGGCAGTCTTCATGAAACCAATGCAAATACTCTGAAAATTGTAGTTGGGAGCAGAAGGCAGTCAAACTTAGGATTGAGAAATAATAGATTGATAGGTTTATAAACAAGAGAGAAATTTTGAGAAGGGTTACTAGGCAAAGCCACAAGTTAGGTCAAGAAATAAGGTCAAG
>NW_006182114.1:0-406 GCF_000334495.1 Tupaia belangeri chinensis | reverse complement strand
AGCATAGAGGTCTGGACACAGTAGAATTTAATAAGTGTACGCTGTAGTAATGTATTTTATTCTCACTGTTCTATCAGTGATTACTGAGTTAAAATAGCCACGATTTTACAATGGCATACTGTCTGGGATTTGCTTCAAAGTCCTGCAGCTTAAAAAGGAGAGTGAGAAGACTATTCTGTGGGAATAGATAAAACGAGGCCAATGAATCCATGCCTGGGTGAAGCTGGCACACCAAGGTCATGATCAAGTTCTCTCTATTTCTGAATAGATTTGAACATTTCTGCAACAGGAACTTTTTTTTAAATGTCTGTGGTCAGAATAACGAAAGGATGCATATGTTAGTTGAAAAAAGCCAGGACTAAGGGCTGAGAAAATTTAGACAGACTGAATTCTTGGTAGCCTGGCC
>NW_006182113.1:0-406 GCF_000334495.1 Tupaia belangeri chinensis | reverse complement strand
AATTTTTTTGAGGGTGTATGCACTTCCCAGAGAGAGGGAAGAGAGATAAGGTAAGACAACATGCTCCATGGAGGATGGCTACGCTGCAATCCTCCTCCATCCTCCTGCCTGGTGTGTACGGGTCAACTCGGACGCCAAACCCACGGTCTCCACCTTAGAGATCCAGCTTCATGTGAACCTTGTGTCACCGCTGCACCCTGAGCCAGTCCCGTAACCACAGGTTTTGACCAGGAGTAGTCCCACGTGTAAACACAGATGCGTGATTCTTTTTTAGCAGCCATCCAATGTATCTAACGGTTTGAGGACACACTGATTTGAATGGCCCTGTTTTTCTTCAGAAAGACCTTTTATTAGGGACACTTTTATTTGTTTAAGGAATTATTTTATTTAACGTTATTTATCTACT
>NW_006182112.1:0-406 GCF_000334495.1 Tupaia belangeri chinensis | reverse complement strand
TGCTTTTTAAAGTTGTGTTTGAATCATACACATTGAAATAAATACTACCAGTGGCCCCTCCTCGCACCCAAACTGAGCAGGGCGTGGTTGCTGTTCTATCACTTATTTAGCACACTTCTGTTTCCATTTTCTTGTAGTTTGTATATTGCCAAGTCTGTTGTGAGCCTTTCCACAAGTTTTGTTTGGAGGAGAATGAGCGCCCTCTGGAGGACCAGCTGGAAAACTGGTGTTGTCGCCGCTGCAAGTTCTGTCACGTTTGTGGAAGGCAGCACCAGGCTACCAAGGTACTAAACTGAGTACTAGAACTATGTGGCGTATTTTGTTACTCTCCATCTGCATTTCTGCCTTCCAATTAAGGGTATTATGTCTACATTCTTTGATTTTTTTTGGAGAGGTTTTTGCTATA
>NW_006182111.1:0-406 GCF_000334495.1 Tupaia belangeri chinensis | reverse complement strand
CAATAGCAGGGAGGGCAACTGAGGTTATGTGAGACACTATTGAAGTGGGTGGGTAATAGGAGGTGGCAGGAAAGAAATTGGGGCAAAAAACAGTTAATAAAAACAAAAATGAAAAGTTGTTTGTTAATGATGATAATAGATGGTAATATCTATGACTTAACTAATATACATTGTATTCATTCTGGGAAAAACCACTTTGTATACTGTAAAGTTGGACAGTGATTAAATATAAGTTTTTTTTAATAAGTAAAATAAATATATAAATTAAAAAAGAGCACTGCCTTCTCTTTATGCCTTCACATGCATTTTCTTCAGTGCGTATACTCAGTAGGAGAGATAGAGATCTTATTTTCTTCTTATTATTTTATTTATTTATATTTTTTAGGGAGAGATTTTTGCTATAGGG
>NW_006182110.1:0-406 GCF_000334495.1 Tupaia belangeri chinensis | reverse complement strand
CAGAAATGCAAGCGCAGGGAATTTGCCGGCATGTGGGAGAAGTTGTATAGTGGAGACTACATAAATATGAACTATCTATATGCACATATGTTTGGTAGTCTGAGTATGAATATTTACAGTTTAAGGAATAGGTTGTGGAATAAAAAATGTTTATGTGTCATGTGTGTTGATGCCTGTATTTAAAAAGTATGTTAATAAACAATTGTATAAGGGACTGATTTGCCTGTGAGTATGAGTATGTGCTTGTATAAGCTTGTGTATATGCCAACATATGAATGATTTAAGTATTTGTAATTAGTGTAATATCATGAACCTTTGAATGCCAGATCACTGAATATACAAGTCTAGCTATGCACCTATGATTGTATTGTTCTGAGGACCCTTCTTCTGAGTGGATGAACTTGGG
>NW_006182109.1:0-406 GCF_000334495.1 Tupaia belangeri chinensis | reverse complement strand
CATAGCCATTACGCTAACTGCTGATCTCAATGCCAACAATAGTTCTGAAAGACACAATCTCAAATGCCATCACACTGGATATTGAAATCCAGAAGGATCAAATCCCTAAAGTCTAGATTTCCTAAGGTTTAAAATTCCAGAAATATTTTCTATGAAAATAAAATTAAAAATATAGATCAAATCCCTTAAGTCTAAATTTCTCTAAAGTTTAAAATCCCAGGAATACATCCTAGAAAAATAAAATTAAAAATATTTTAAGTACGTTACATTTTAAAAGGGATTTATTTGAAAACATAAAAATCCTTAATTGCATAAATACATTATAAGATAAAACTGGCAATAATTACAAATATATGTTTGTAAGCATAAACATTTGGGTATACTAATGATTGTTCCTTTGTAACAA
>NW_006182108.1:0-406 GCF_000334495.1 Tupaia belangeri chinensis | reverse complement strand
CAGGGCTCCTGGCTGTAGGTGAACCCCTCCTAACAGGGAGCACCCCATCACCTGACTGCCGTGGAGGCCGATCCAGGGCTCCTGGCCGTAGGTGAACATCTCCCATAACGTGACCCCGAACATCCACGTGTCACTGGCGTGGGAGAAGGTACGTGTCTTCAGGCTCTCGGGGGCACACCTGCGAGAGGCAGGAGTCAAAGAGAAGGCCCCTCAAGCACCGCTACCTGCATCAGCCCCGAGATAACAGAAATACGCCTTCAACAAGCCTTTGTCACTGCCCCCCGTGCCAAGCTCGACAACAGGTACCAGGGTCACCGTGCGAATGGCAGGGACAAGTGGGACTTCTGGACTCCCAGTGACCTGCTGCAGACTTGGAGAGTCATCCACACTCAGGTCTCTTACTCAC
>NW_006182107.1:0-406 GCF_000334495.1 Tupaia belangeri chinensis | reverse complement strand
AGAAAAAGAAAACAAGAGATTGTTGTTAACAGAACTTAATTTTTATTGACTGTTGTGTTAAAGGTAAATGTGACTTCAGAAATAGGGGGAAAAAAGCTCGACCTATTTATAAGCAGGAATAAAAGAACATTTTGAGAGTTCAGATATTCAAGGTCATACAGGGATGAACAGTGCTATTGATTCCCATCTAATCAGTACAAGACAAAACTGAGGGTCCTTTGACCGATAGTTTCAGACAAGATCAAAATCAAGATTTTATCCATTGCCCCCTTACCTAAAATTCATTTGTTACACTGAATGTGGTAAAATCCTGCAGGTTGCTCAAGAACCAGCGACTCAGGGAAAAGAGGGGATATGATTCTCCCAGAGAAGGCTCTCAGGTTTGAGTACCCACAAGTAAATCTAT
>NW_006182106.1:0-406 GCF_000334495.1 Tupaia belangeri chinensis | reverse complement strand
AATAATAATAATAATGAAAAATAGCCCCAGACAGCACCTGACACATAGGCCTTGATGTTTCCAAGAAAACATAAGCAAGTTTTGCACAATATCAACAATAATTGGGAAAGACTGCGTTGTGAGATTGCAGTAAGTCAGTGGTAAGTCCCCTCTGTAACTGTCTGAAACCAGAGACAATGACAGTCTCCAATCGCAAAAACATCTGAATATCCCTTTGTGCTGATTCACATGAATGACTACTGCTTATTCACCAATGAACAGAAAACCCATTTTAATCTCTCCACCTCCAGATAAACTTTGCCAGAATACTCTTTTACTTCGTAGTGGTAGCCAGTCCATAACTAGACTCTACTTCCCTTGAAACTTTCTTAAAATTAGCTAGTGGGGCTGGCAGGTGGCATGGTGG
>NW_006182105.1:0-406 GCF_000334495.1 Tupaia belangeri chinensis | reverse complement strand
CTCTCTGCTACTTCCTGCAAAGTGTCACTGAGGATTTGGACTCAAATATTTCCTTTGTAAAACTTGTACTATTCCATGGTCCCTGCTGGTTCTATTCTATGAAGGGTTATAAAAGGAGCAATTCCTCCAGCCATCTCAGTTTTTTCTGTCACCAAAAGTTTACCCTCAAGATACTATAGAAGTTGTCCTGCTAATCCCTAAAAGATTACGGAAGCAAAGATTATAACAAAAAATATGGAAATTACAGTTTCTGGATAACTTAAGTCTATTTTACTTTTATAATATCTAGATGTCTTAGTTGCTTACTCTCTCCAAACCTAATCTATGCTTAATTTTCTTAATTTTTATTTGTATTTTTAAATATTTACATTATTATTATTATCATTCATACATTAAATCGCTATAC
>NW_006182104.1:0-406 GCF_000334495.1 Tupaia belangeri chinensis | reverse complement strand
CATGGGGCTTCGGCCCAGAATCTGCTTGGTGGCATTTTCTCCCACGTGTCCCTCTCTGTTGGGATGTCCCTTGGACTCCTGCCATGTTCAGACTGAGCTCTGCATCCTCCCCCGAACCAGCACATCCTCCTGAGTCCTTGACCTCAGCCAGAGACTTCCACCAGGTAAAAGGAGTCAGCCCGACTCCTCCCTCTCTCGGGCCCCAAGTCTTTCCTGACTACCTAGGACTCAGCCATCTCTCCCATATCTCTGCAATGGCCCCTGTTCTGGTCCAGCCTCGTTGGCCTCCCTAACTTCAGTCTCTCCCCTTCTTGATCCTCTCACATTTATCAAGCCACTCCTGTGCCCAGAAACATTCTGTGGCTGGGACCGACGAGTGGCGTGGTGGTTAAGGGTGTTGGATTCC
>NW_006182103.1:0-406 GCF_000334495.1 Tupaia belangeri chinensis | reverse complement strand
GCAAGTACCAAGATTTCTCTCTCCAGTTGAAATTCAGGAACTTCATACTTGTAGGAGAAGTAGAGCTAGGTTTTAACAGGGATCACGCAGGGTAGTGAAGGTGGGCAGGTCTAGGAGGACCCCACCCCATGAACTGCTGAGACTCAGGTAGCAAACCACCATCTAGGCCACTTGTGTGAGAAGATTATAGAAGTCTAGACCTTCCAATTTCATCCACTGAGCTTTCTTTTTATACATTTACATTTTTACATGATATTTTGTAAAATATTTATAAATTTTACTATTTTAAGTGTAGGTCTTTAGGTTTGAGGATTAAAAAAATGTTCAGTGTTTTAAAAATTACAAAGTAGTATTATCCAAATAAAAACCAAACAAGTGGGGTCAGCAGGTAGCATGGAGGTTAAAG
>NW_006182102.1:0-406 GCF_000334495.1 Tupaia belangeri chinensis | reverse complement strand
TGGCCATGCCACAGTCCCTTCTCTTCCATCTTCCTCTTGGATAACGCACACATGCCTGAAGTGTTTTTCAGGACACCGGGTCTGGGACTCGAACCCTCCAATCGCCCATGTGGGATTCATCCTTCTCAACTACCATGAACATGGCTGGCCCCAGCTTTTTTTTGATTTGTGTTCTTGGGACTGACTTTCTTCGTGGGGACCAACCTCAAACCTGAATTGCTGATAAGAATTTCAGAATGTTTCAGAAGAAAGGTACTCATTGGGTTGGCCCTGTAGTAGTTGTTAAGGAACTAGATTCTACATGGTGGACTGTGGTTTGAATCCTTGCCCTGGTATCTTGAAAAAAGTGTGCACTCGTGTCCCAAATAGAGACACGATAGAGAAATGGAGGATAAGGGATTGAGGC
>NW_006182101.1:0-406 GCF_000334495.1 Tupaia belangeri chinensis | reverse complement strand
GGGACACCCTGCCCTCACTCCCAGGGCTGCTGCTTCTGCAGCCAAGGATTGTCCCACGACCGGTGCTGTGACAAACGGCCCTGGTGTCCAAACAGGAGTGAAATGACAGCGCTGGTAAAGCCACCCCGCCATCCAGAGGCGAGACGCAGGTTAGCCAGATCGACTGGCCCCAACAAGACAGCTCCAGGCAGGACTCCCGGATGTCCACCCGACAAGCTCAGGAAGCCCGCCTGCCCTCCACGGAGTCCACCTTTTTGTTCTGCAGCTCCCGTCATGGCCCACGTGGCCAAGCAAGCTCGTGGCTCCATCTTGTTCAAGCACACACATTTTAAAAATGTATTTATTTAATTGCATGTGATATTATTTTTTAAAATGGGACCAGAGAGAGAAAGGGAAAGCAAGAAAG
>NW_006182100.1:0-406 GCF_000334495.1 Tupaia belangeri chinensis | reverse complement strand
TGGGGTCAAGAGACTGGGCCCCAGCCCAGCTCCCCTGAGAACTTGTGTGACTGGCCCTCCCTGACCATCCTCTGCAAATGGCAGTCTGGCCGCACAATCACTTTCAACACCGAAATGTTCTGTCCTCGCATGGCAATTCGCATCACACCTGTGTCTGCGGGCTGCCCCGGGGCGGAGGGGGACTGACGAACTTGCAGGGGAGCAACCTCAGGTGAGCTTGACCGTACAGCCGCCACGTGGTTGGCCATGCCGTGTGATAACAGACGCTCCCAGAGCCTGCCTCTCCGCACTGTGAGAAGTGACCAGTGCTCAGTGCGGGCCACTGAGGGCCCGCACAGCCCCAGGGGTTACACACTGCCATCCTTCCCGTTTTCTCCACAGAAAACTGAGGCTGAGCAAAACTGCA
>NW_006182099.1:0-406 GCF_000334495.1 Tupaia belangeri chinensis | reverse complement strand
CAGCATGTTAGTGTCCAACAGTGTAATCATAGTTCACTCACTTGTTTTGAAATGGTAGTAATTTACTGTTAAATCCACGTTTGCATTTTTAACCAGTTGAGTGCCAATGTTTATAGCAGGATTATTCACAGCAGCTGAAAGGAGCCAGAAGGTCCCACCTTTTGATGAACAAATAGAGAAAACACAGGACGCAAATACGATGGGGTATTGCTCAGCCTTAAAGTTCTGACCTAGGCCTCACTTCGGGTTCACCTTGAGGAATGACGCCATCTGAGACAGGCACAGAGGGCCCGTATCCAGGGCCATCGAGTCTGCAGATGGAAAGTGGAACAGTGACCGCTGGGGAAGGAGGAGGGTTTTTATGTATTTATTTATTTATTTTGGGGGGAGAGGATTTTGCTATAGG
>NW_006182098.1:0-406 GCF_000334495.1 Tupaia belangeri chinensis | reverse complement strand
TGCATGCACCCTATAGCAAACTAAAAATAAAAACAAACATAAACTAGAACTATCAAAACAGTACAGTATTAGCATAAAGGAAAACAATTAGACCAATGGAACATAATAGAAATTCCTGAAATAGACCTCACCACATACGTAAACTTGGAATATAATAAAACTGATGTCATTAATCGATAAAAGCATGCTATTAATATGGGGGGGGCAGCCACAAATGCAGGAGTAAAACACAATGCTCTGTGAGGCTTCTCCACCTGTGAAGGTTCCAAGTTCATGTGTGGAGACCTCCCTGAGAATACCATGCATACATGTTCCATGATCTGGGGTTGGCTGCAGTTGAGGGTGGACCACAATATCAGGACCCTGTGGGAGCTATCTCTGTCTCTCTCACTCATACAAGAAATAA
>NW_006182097.1:0-406 GCF_000334495.1 Tupaia belangeri chinensis | reverse complement strand
CTAGTGAGTGCATGCACCCTCTGGCAAAAGTTAAACATAAAATTTAAAAATGGGGAAAGAACAGACCATTTTGAAATTTGGATGAACCTCACAAACTTTCTGCTGCATGAAAGAATTCAAACTCAAGATACTACAAAGTGAATATACTCTCATTTATATGAAGTATCTAGGTGAGACAAAGCGACAGGAAGCAGATTCATGGTTGCCAAGGGCTGGGTGAGAGAAAACACAACGAGTCACTGCTAATGGGTACAGGGTTCCCTCTTTGGGGTGATGAAATATTCTGAAATCAGATAGAGATGAATGTACTGCTGAACTGTAAACATGACTGTTAAGTATGCATATTTAACCACACTTTTTGAAAAGTAAAAGAAAAGGACCTTGAAGACATGAGCATAGTATATGA
>NW_006182096.1:0-406 GCF_000334495.1 Tupaia belangeri chinensis | reverse complement strand
AATTTGGGGAAATAAAAAACTATGATTTTACTCAAATTAGAAATGCAGGTAAAACCTTAATTTTCATCTCATCACAAAACTATTCCATTAATTTTACTGTTAGTAAATGGGTCACAATCATGAATCAACTGAAAAAGTAGTATGTACCCGTGTAGACTAGAGTGCAAAACAGCCAAGAATCAAGTGATTATCTTAGAACCTGAATGTGAAGAAATCTTAGATTCTGAACATTTTTACACTATAGGATATCATACTAAAAATGTAAATAATATTAAGTTATATAAATACCGGAGAGGCTGCTGCCAGTATTTTTTTCTTTCTTATTTAAAAGAGAATTTTTTTTTTCCTGAAAAAGTCATTGTTAAAACAGTTGTGTCTTCAGGGCCAGCAGTTGGCATAATGGCTA
>NW_006182095.1:0-406 GCF_000334495.1 Tupaia belangeri chinensis | reverse complement strand
AAAAAAAAATAATTGGTCAGTTTCTACAAAAATAAAGGTGGTTATTTCACATTGAAAAACCAGAATGAACAAATCATGAAACATATTTTCTCCTCACTGGTGGAGTAGTAAGAAGTGCACTTGTGAGCCAGTCCAGGGCAGTGAACTTGGCGACCCTGAAAGAGCCTGCATCAGGGTAAAACACGCCAAAGGATAGGAAGAAAAAAACATTCCCGGACACCTGCGACTGCCATGCTTCTGGATTTCTTGTTATGTGAGATAATAAATGCTGTTAGTGTTTATTTTAATTTGTCAGTGTTCTCACTGTGTCTCCAAAACATTAGATACTATCTAATATAAGTACCACAAAAATAATCAGAAATACCAGAATAACTGAAAAACATACATTCTTGGGACCAGCAGTTAG
>NW_006182094.1:0-406 GCF_000334495.1 Tupaia belangeri chinensis | reverse complement strand
CACACACACGCATAGACACGCAGCATTAGAAGCAGTAAGGAAAAATAATTGCAAATAATGGAAGAGTTTTTTAATATATAGCGTTTGTCTTTATTCACAGCAGAATGCGCTTGTACAGATGGGAGAGTGAGTGTGAGAACGGAAGAGAGCACTCTCCACAGCATCCCGTTGTTTTTTCCCTAAGTATAAATCAATTACGTGAAACTTTATAGCAAGGGTTTGAAAACTAGAGAAAATGGATAATTATCTAGGGCAACATAGATCATCAAAATTGCCTAACAGGGAAAAAAAAAACAAACCCAGAAAGGAAAAGGCAATTAAAGATCTACCCTAAACAAGGCAAGGCACCTGGGGCTAAATAATTAAATTAGACCAAAGAATTTTTAAAGAATTATTTTATTTAACT
>NW_006182093.1:0-406 GCF_000334495.1 Tupaia belangeri chinensis | reverse complement strand
GTCTCAGGGAAGGAAGGCTGCAGTTAGCCCATCACAGCGCTGGGGTCCAGAGATCAGGGCAAGTCGGACACCTCTGTCTTAAATTCGGATTCAAACTGTTACTGGTTTCGTAGTTTTCCACGTAAAATGAAGACTATGCTTTCTAGCTCGCGAGGAGTCAGGGTGAGCCTGTATCTGTAACTGCAGAATGCGCAGGAGCTCTCGGCCCAGCAGGGCCATATGGAGTCCAGTGGCCTAATTCTGACTCGTCCTCCCTGCGCATCAGTCTCTTCAGCTGGGAAGTAACAGTGACTTCTACGGGTTGAGGATTAAGCCAGGTAGTAATTGACCAAACAGAATGCTGCGGGCACATTGTGAAGATTCAGTGACCCTGGCTTTTCTTTTTCTCTTTTTGGAGAGGTTTTTG
>NW_006182092.1:0-406 GCF_000334495.1 Tupaia belangeri chinensis | reverse complement strand
AAAAAAAAAAAAATCCCAACATTTGAGACACCCCCAGAGCATCGGAGCCATAGCAGAGGATCTGAAATCCAGGACTCGGGAGTCTTGTGGAGGTGCTGCTCACTCGAGCGGAGACAGCACCAGCCATGCAGGGCATCCCAACACCGGCCGCAGCCTTCTACTGAATGTCACAGAGCCTGGCTCAGTCCTCTTGCTGAACACCCAGCCTAGTACCAGGTGGGTCTGGAGCTCGGGCCCAGGAAACACTCACTTTTGAGGTGATTCTGGAAGAACTACAGTTCTGGTCCTGATTTTCAAATTCACTTTCTGAAGGCAACCCAAACTCTGAACAAGATCAAATCCAGCTGGCCCAAAGCCCTCCTGAGCACATGAAAATGGGTCCCTTTTCTGACTGTGCTCCTCCAAG
>NW_006182091.1:0-406 GCF_000334495.1 Tupaia belangeri chinensis | reverse complement strand
GAGGCCTAGGAAGGCCCTGAAATTCCAAGTGGCATCTATGTACACTTCTCCAGGAAAAGTACCCTCATGGCCTTCCTCCGATTCTCCATGACCTTGTTGAGTGTTGGCTACCCCCAGAAGTGACCAAAACAGCCTGTCCATGTGGTATTGCTTACCCGAGTGTGGCAGAGGACAGGCTTGACGGAGACCTGGTAGCATCTCAGAAGGAAAAAGCGTGTGTATGTGTGAGGCTTCTGGAGTCCAGTGTAAGGCAGGTCTTTTGATGGAGGGACTTAACTAGGACTGGACACATTTATGCCATAATATAGTTTAAGATTGCTGGGTACAGGGTGAGGGGAGGAGAGGCTTTCAAAGGAAGTCTTTAAACTCAACAGTGCTTCGATGCTCTGTATTGTCCTGAGGTGTG
>NW_006182090.1:0-406 GCF_000334495.1 Tupaia belangeri chinensis | reverse complement strand
ACATGCACACGCACAAAGGAACATGTAACCCAGCCTGAGGATACGGGAACACCCCTAAGGGAGCTAACACTTGAGCCGAGACTTGTGGCATGTGAGCATTGGCAGGATGGAGGTGGTGGGAAGGGCGTTTCCAGCACCGGAGCTGCACCTTCGGGTAAGCTGGCATCAGGCAGCATCATGTGCTGCTAGGTGGGGACCCCAGTGGCTGTTAGAAACTCCTTTCTACACTGTAGTCAGAGGCCGTCTTCTGGGCTGGGACCGCACCTCCTTATGAAAAAAAAAAAAGTCTGAGCATAACACTTAACTGTACAAATATTTAATAATTAATTTATAAATATACGACTGTAAATCCATACATTAAAATTAGAAAAGGTGGGGAACCAGCAGATGGCATAATAGTTACGTT
>NW_006182089.1:0-406 GCF_000334495.1 Tupaia belangeri chinensis | reverse complement strand
ATGCTCACATCAGCATGTCGCAGCCTCCTGGACTGACGAGCAGACCCGCACCTCTCCTGGCTCCAAGTCTGCAAACTTCTCCGCATTCTCTTTGGTGAGGTTTCACAGCCTCACCTTCTTAAAGGAGAACGGCTCTGTGAAGACCACATAGCAGCGGTACGGTTGTACTCCCGCCCCAAGGATGGGTGATACTTCACTGCCAGGGGGATTTCAAGATCGTGGTGGCGATGGCAGACACGGCAGCTGTTCTTTCTGCAGTGATGACATTCCCATCCATGACTGCCAGCAGGGAGCCGTTGCTCTGCTCAATGCGTAGCAGCTGGTGGGAGGGGTGGTGAAAAGCGGGCTATGGCCCTTGTAGAAGGTGGCCAACTGGTCATCAGTATACCTTCTGCTGCACTGTAGG
>NW_006182088.1:0-406 GCF_000334495.1 Tupaia belangeri chinensis | reverse complement strand
GAGATGAGGGCCCCACAATCCTTCTGTCAGTGACTTCACATTGTCACATCGGCAAGGCCTGGCCCCTACACACTCCACCTGTATCTAACGTCCCTGTCCACAAAGCACTGACACGTCACCAAATTGCCCCTGCTGCCCCACTGTGTGCCCCACGTGAGGGAAGTCGCGGCACCCTTACCTGGCACTCTTCCCCGGGGCTGCGCCTGTGAGCCCAGCTCTGGAGTTCCATCTCTCCGGCCTTCCCTGAGCCCCACCTGAGCCTCTCGAAGCAGGGAATTGCTCTGTGCCACCCTGGTTCACAGGTGCCCACCCCACACAGCCCTGCCCTCCAGATGCCTGTCCCCAGGTCTGGCCAGTGACCCAGCGCGGCACCTCAGGCCTGCTCAGTCATGGCCTCAGGCTACGA
>NW_006182087.1:0-406 GCF_000334495.1 Tupaia belangeri chinensis | reverse complement strand
AAAAGATAAAAGCTTATACTCTCTCCTAGAAATAGGCAGGTGGTCTACACTAATGAAATGGTTTATAGTCACAAGGTCATTCAAAGACTCAGGTTCTATCTTATGCTCTGCTACCTCAAGAGTTTTGTCCTTATCTTTATGCTCCAAGCTGGGTGACCACCATGGCTGATTTCCAACTCAGAGAGAGGAGGAGGAAATGGAGCACATCCAAGGCAATCAGTTTCCTTTTAAGCAAGTAATGAAAGTTGCACACATGTCTTCCCACTCTTTCAGTAGCACAAACACTGTGCTCTTATCTTGGCTTTTGAAACATCGTGTTTACTAAAAAGGCATGCTTTTAAATTAGGCATAAAGAGAAATTCAGAGAAACCCAAATAGAGGAAGATTTTATAAGTCTTCAAAAATA
>NW_006182086.1:0-406 GCF_000334495.1 Tupaia belangeri chinensis | reverse complement strand
ATCAGTTTCTCCTGTCTTAAATAAAAATGTCCATTTTTCACAACAAAAAAGTTATGAGGCATGTAAGAGAACGTAAAATAACTAGTTAATATACTAAAGGCTCTGATGCAAAAGGTAAACAACAGACGAGCACAAGTGCAATTCCAGCAGAGAAATGATAGCAATGAAGACACAGTAAACTCAATAAGGAATGCTCCGCAGATAACAGTATATAGTCTACTTATACAGAATATGAAAAAGTAAAGTGTGTGGCAGCCATAGTGAAATGATGTGAAAGAGAAAAAAAAATATGTACTTTACTATATTAGCATGTGTCCTTATCAGAAAGAGAAAGAAAAAGTAAGGAATCACCTGCCCAGAGAAAGATGGTCACATTGCAATCCCTTCTCTGCTATTCTCCTCTCAG
>NW_006182085.1:0-406 GCF_000334495.1 Tupaia belangeri chinensis | reverse complement strand
ATAAAATTAAATAAATAATACTTTTAAAAATATATCAACTAAAGATATGCAAAAAACTCTTTTGCCTCTATTTCTCTACTTCACCCTTTAAGCTTTTTCATATATTTTACCCCAAAACTGTTTGAGAATTTTCTGTTCTCATTATAATTTGTTTCTATTTTCACCGAAATGGATACATCCACCCAGTATTCAGTCTTTGTCTAACTGGAGTTCACAGATGCAGTGAAACATTTGATCACTTTAATGTCTGAAAAACTTTCTTCACTTATCTTCTAGGAATCAACACTCTCCTGTTTTTCTTGTTACCAATAATCTTTCTTTTTTCTTTTTTCTATATTGATGTATGCTATGTCTCAGATAACTCATGTTGGTGCTCCTCATGACTCAATCTGTTAACATTTCTCAC
>NW_006182084.1:0-406 GCF_000334495.1 Tupaia belangeri chinensis | reverse complement strand
TCTGCAACTTCGTTCTAGGAGGCAAAGCTCCATAACTTCTCTTCTCAGTGCAAATGGGGTGGGGGCCTGTCTCCCTGGCAGCAGCCTCCAGGAGTCCAGGGAAAGACTGAGGAATAGGGCGATGGGGGATTAGGGCCACTGGGCCTGCCCTGCCCCACCCAGCGGGTCCGAGGGAGGACGGAGGAGCTGGCCACCACCGCCACCATGACCCGCAGCTACCTGGGGACAGAGAAGACAAGCTGTGTGAATTCTGGCGGCAGGCTCACTCGCCCCCCACCCCGCCTGTCCCAGCTGCCCCTCACTCACTTCACTGGGAGCCCGGGGACGCTGGCCCTCCTGGGGCAGAGCCACTGGGCATCGGAGGAGGCTCAAGGGCCTGGGCACTGTCAGAGGAGAGAGACACTGT
>NW_006182083.1:0-406 GCF_000334495.1 Tupaia belangeri chinensis | reverse complement strand
TCTGTCCAAACAATAGTGGCCGCTCTGTGTCACAAAGAGCAAGTTAAGTTTCTCCTCACAAACCTGTTGAAAATATCCTCAGTGCATTTGATTAACTTTTTGAATAATGAGATGAGAACTGTATGTGGCAGTATATTTTGGCTTGCATGGCTTTATGGGGGAATGGCTAGACATCGATTATACATTATGTAGCATCAGCATGACCAACGGAAGCAAAAGCGGTGACACCACTCTGAATTTGTGAGTCTTACAACTGTCAGTACCTCCCTAGATCACTTTTCTTTTTAACTTGCTGAAGGATGTTTGCACTTGCCAGAGAGAGACACATATATAGAGAGATGGAAAGTGAAAAAGCATTTCCAAAGGGGCAAGGTTACGCCACAATACCTTCTCCTCCATTTCTCCC
>NW_006182082.1:0-406 GCF_000334495.1 Tupaia belangeri chinensis | reverse complement strand
AGAGCCTGAAGCTTAGGCTGGAAATCCTTGCTACTTACAGCGTGGCTGGGGCTCCGGCATTTCCGGCCTCGCCTGGGAGCTGGTTAGAAATGCACAGCCTCACGCCTGCCTAGATGCAGAACAGAGGGCCCACCTTGGGGACACCCTCCGCAGTGGAAGCTTCTGGAAGTGCTGTGGGGCAGATGTTGGGAGAAGCCCACGTGTGTCACCCGTGCCTAGTGAGCCCTCCCCACCACGGAGGGTGATGACCATGAGGATTATGGACTCCGAAGAACCCTTCCCCAATGGACTCCCCTGAGACGGAGCAGAGTGGCAGGCGGATGAGCCACTCCCTGCCCGCACATGGGTGGCGCCGCCCTGCACCTGCCTCCTGGCCCAGGTCTGCACAGCCGGCCCATCTCGCCAG
>NW_006182081.1:0-406 GCF_000334495.1 Tupaia belangeri chinensis | reverse complement strand
ACAGGAATGAAGTGGGGCTCTGTTTTGCTCTGGGGAGGCGGGGTGTGGGAGCCCAAGAAGAGACTCCTTGTACTTAGCTATTTCTGCCTCCAGGAGGGGGAATGCTGCCCTTGGCCGGGCACACCCGCCCTGTGTCTGGTCTCACCGCAAGTGCAGGCAACACGGCGTGTGCCCAAACCCAATGCCGGGGCTGTTGGGGCTCCATGGTGCGGGGAGCCCTGAGGGGGAACAAGAGGCGCGATTCCGCAGCTGTGAAACTCTGTCTGCAAGTGTGAAAATGCTACAGAGAGGGACGCACTGCACTTGGGCACCGAAGGACTAGATCTTTCAGATAAACAACATTCTAGCGTAAGATTTTAAACCGAAAGCAATGAAGAAACAGCAGTAAGCGTAATGGCTATGTCGC
>NW_006182080.1:0-406 GCF_000334495.1 Tupaia belangeri chinensis | reverse complement strand
TTGGTTTGCTTTCATGCATTATATGATCACATGCAAAAATCAGACATTGATTGGGTTTTGACAAAGGTACTGAATCTTGGAAACTGGGCTTTTCCAAAATGCCCAGCCCACAAATTGGCCCTGTGTAACTGCACAATGAAATGTCCCAGACATTTAGGAATACAGCTAGGAGCTTCTGTGTTGGCCTCTTGGTGGACTCTGGCTTTTCATCCTACTCACGCATGAGAGGAAAGTGGCTCCAGACAGCAAGCCCACTGCTCCTGTAAGCCTTGTCCTTTGCTTCTCCAAACACAGAGGTTCCCAGAGGCCTTCATGATTAATCAGCACCCAACTTTTTTGCTGTTTCTGTTCTGTTTTGTTCTTGCCAGAGGGCTGGTGCACTTGCTGGAGAGAGAGACAGAAAGTG
>NW_006182079.1:0-405 GCF_000334495.1 Tupaia belangeri chinensis | reverse complement strand
AGAAACAGGCTGGGCTTCCTGGCAGACGCCTCACCCTCTGGGAAGTCCCTGGCTTCTGGCATCCCTCTCTTGCTTCCATCCCTGTCCTCCTCACCCCAGGCACGAGCCCTCGGAGTCTCTGGCTTCTCTGTGCACCCTGTACCCTCCACCATGGCACCTGGAGACGGAGTGCTGGAGATTCCTCCTTGGCAGTCCTATACTCACCCTCCCTCCATGCCCTCCAGCCCTGCCCTCACTTCTCAGCAGCCCCACCTGGTGAGGCCGGAGCCCATCCAGGCAGGTTTGGACACTCTGGTGCCCCCACACCCTCTGGCGACTGCACAAAGTGCCCTGAGCGTAGGACAGGCCTGATGTCTTCAGCCTCCCTCCCTGGGTAGGACATGGCATCACATCTACCCCCACACC
>NW_006182078.1:0-405 GCF_000334495.1 Tupaia belangeri chinensis | reverse complement strand
TGGGACTTGAACCACAGTCAGCCATGTGCGATCTTGACTTTCTTTGCATACTACTTTACTGCTGCTCAACAGGGCTGGACTTACTTTTTTCTTTTTTCTGTAAAGAAAAGAAAAATCTTAGCTTTGGCCTTCATCTGCTGTCTGAATTCAGTCAAAGCAATTCACATTTTCAAACCTCAGTTTCCTCATCTGTGTGATGTGAATGGGGTTTGTGTAAACCCACTAGGACATAAGCTCTGGGACAGCAGGGGTTTTGGCCTCCCCTCCTCACGTATATCCCCGGCACGATGATATGGCTAGCGTATGGCTCACTGCATGTCAAACTGAACGAAGAATGAACTTGACCCTTGGCCCAGAACTCCTCTTAAACAGAGAGCTGTTTTGTTGACAACAGAACAGGCCAGG
>NW_006182077.1:0-405 GCF_000334495.1 Tupaia belangeri chinensis | reverse complement strand
TAGTGAAAACCTCTCCTGAAAAAAGGAAAGTACAGGCAGTTATAGGGGATGCAAGGCCTTGCTGAGAATTACAGCTAACTAACTGCACCTTTACTGGCAATTCACTTACTAGCTTCAAACTTGCTTGGAGGTCCAGATGAAAAAAGCGCAAAGCTGACCCTTTATGGGACTTGTTTGCTCTCTGGACCAGCCAGCCTGATCTTTGGAATCAGAACATTTAAAAAAAATCAGATTTCCTCCCGACCATTGTTGGGAGGGAAATGCAAATTAAATCAAGATACCTCTGCCCAGCCTCAGTTGCATGTGTGCTGCTAAGACACTGTTCTATGTCGGCTGGGACCCCATGGGGACCTAGGTTCGATTCCTGGTCCAACCTGAAGTCCAGGTACTGTGACTGCAATCCAG
>NW_006182076.1:0-405 GCF_000334495.1 Tupaia belangeri chinensis | reverse complement strand
GCTCTCCGGAGAACAAACGCATCCTATGGCAAAAAAAAACTGAAAGAAAAAAAAATAGGGTCTGTCCACAGTTTCAGACATCCAGTGGAAGCCTCGGGTGTCTCCTCCACAGAAAACGGGGACTGCTGTGCTAGGTGCTCTCTATCCTAGGAGAGAGATACCCAGAAGGCTTGTTTAGAGAAAGAGTTGGGTTTGATTTGAAAAGACATAACCAGAGACCTGGGGGGAAGTGTGTTAGCTTTTGAGCGTCCAGACCTGGACACACCCGTGTCCACTGCAGACAATCCTTAAGGAGGTTTCGGCTATTTATTTATGTATTTATTTCCCCCGCAAGTGAGAAAGACACCAGGGCCAACCAGGTTGGGAGCCGCGAGCCACCCTCTAGCCTGAGAGAACTCCCGGCAA
>NW_006182075.1:0-405 GCF_000334495.1 Tupaia belangeri chinensis | reverse complement strand
GTTCGGACTGACTTGGTGTTTCCTTGTGACTTTCAGGTTAAACATTTCTGTCAGAAGTATTGTATGTATTGTAGAGTCTGCCTGTTTGATCACTGCCCTGTACCAGCCTCTGGGGGAATGGACAGTCATGCCTGGAGTTCCTGTTGGGGGGTCATAATGTTGATGGGAACTGGGGGGCATTTCGGGTATTACAGGGGTCCCACGGGAGGGCTAGCTAATCTGGTTTAGTTAGCTACCTGAAGACTTCCAAGGGAAGGTAACCACAAAAGCAAGTTCTTCAGGACGAGTGAGTGTAACCAGGCAAAAGAAAAGGGGGGAAAAGATGTCCAGAGAGAGAGAAACCACCCAGAGAGGAAACGCAGCCCACTGGTGGAACCACAGGAGGATTGGGGTAGCTGGATTGGG
>NW_006182074.1:0-405 GCF_000334495.1 Tupaia belangeri chinensis | reverse complement strand
GTTTACCCTGACACCATGCGTCCTCCATGTTCAATCAAACCAGTGCGAGACTCGCTTTTAATTGCCCAGGGTACAGCGTAAGCTGGTCTGTACAAAACACGGCATTAGCTATGCTGATGTCATTTGACCCTCGGGAAGAATTGGCTGGTCGTAGGGACGCGGTAGAAACCTGGGGGAATGAGGCCATCATGCAAGACTCAGAGTGGGCAGGTGGTTGGAGGCTGCAGGAAACAGGGCCAGGGGAGAGGGGGTGCAATTTGGGGATGAGTGCCTGTACAAGGAAAAGCAGTTTTAAAAGAAGGAGAGGCTTTGAAAAATAAAATTCTGAATTGAAAATAGAACGAGAGAGAAAAGCAATGGCAACTAACGAAACCACAGTTGCCTAACAATCTCAGGTGGCTTTTT
>NW_006182073.1:0-405 GCF_000334495.1 Tupaia belangeri chinensis | reverse complement strand
CTCTCTGAAACAGCTGCCTTAGCTTCAGGAAACTCAAGTATTGTGAAAAATTTAGGAACAGAAAAATGCAGCTTGAAATTCTGAATTTGCAAAGTAATGTAAGAATAATTGATAGTAATGGGTTTGAAAAATCAACTTTTTATTGCCTTCACACCAGCTACAAAGGATTTTGTACTAGTAAATTCTTGCAATAATGCAGTATGGTGCATTTTTCAACTTGGAATAAAGAATATTTAAACTTCAAAACAAAAATAGTTGGCTGTAAGTTTTAGAGTTTATTTCTGGGATCTCTATTCTATTTTATTCCATTGGGTCACCTGTCTTTTTTCCCAATACCATGGTTTCTTAGTTATCATAGCTTTATAGTATATCATGGGGTCAAAGAGTAAGATGCTGCCCACTCTG
>NW_006182072.1:0-405 GCF_000334495.1 Tupaia belangeri chinensis | reverse complement strand
AAAAAAGAAAAAGAAAAAAAGAAAAAATATTCTCATAATCAAACTTGAAATCAATTCAATATTATATTAATTTTCTTCTACCCCCCAAGAACTCTTAAATCCTTCAAAGAAAAGAGAAGGAAGGGAAAAAACAGTAACTGTCTTAGCCTGTCCTGGATTGCAGAACAAAGCACCATAGGTGGCCCATCCACAGTTGTCACATTAGCAGAACAACCCTCTGCAAAGCTGGAAGTCATGTGGGAGATCAGGATTGGGCTCCCAGGTCAACCTGTACATGCTGGAGGCGTATGCATGTGCCACGATCCTGGCCTGGTGGCTAAGGGAGTTAGATGTTACTTGGTCAGCTGTTTGGTTTGAGTCCTAGACTTGGAAGCTTGAAAAGAATGCTGTGTGTGTGTGTGTGTG
>NW_006182071.1:0-405 GCF_000334495.1 Tupaia belangeri chinensis | reverse complement strand
CAAAATCTCAAGAGAAGAAACTACAGTGTGGTCATCCCTCAGCATTGGGGGTGTGATTTCTCACCTTCTCTGTCTCACTAGTGAGTCCATGCTCCCTAGCAAAAATCTTAAAAAATAAAATAATTAAAAATTAAACAATTCCCATGGGTAGAGGACACTTCATGTTCTTCCCACCTTATCTTGCCTAGGGCTGGGTTTCTGAGGCCCACATTGCTCCTTTGACTACCACGTAGCCATCCTGTCTGGGTCAGTCCCTATTTATTATTTTCCCTGGGGTGTGTTGTGCTCATGCTCAGCAGCTTCAAGACTCTCTGGACTGAATCTTCATTCC
The DNA here is from genome assembly GCF_000334495.1 of Tupaia belangeri chinensis. NCBI lineage: Eukaryota > Metazoa > Chordata > Mammalia > Scandentia > Tupaiidae > Tupaia > Tupaia belangeri. Next base: position 74 of record NW_006182071.1, on the reverse strand, counting down.
TCACCTGGCATGGCAGGTGGTAGTGACCATGTTCTTGAATGGAGAACCCTGGCTCCTGTCTGATGTCCCTCTTC
>NW_006182070.1:0-405 GCF_000334495.1 Tupaia belangeri chinensis | reverse complement strand
TGTTTTAACATACATTTTTAAACACATTTCTGAGCTTGAAGAAGGTTAGGAAAATATTTAAAAGAGGGAAAAACTCAGAGCTGAAAACTATAAGTGATATTGACCTAAGGAAAAAACACATTTATTGACAATATACCTACAAGTTGGAGGGATGGAAATTGATATTCTTAAATTAATCCTAGATCAGGAGCTCCAGGATAAAAGAGCTTCTCTGACTCCCTACCAAACAAGCACATATTATCTCTGCAGGAAGACATTCCCAAAGATTAAGTTTAACAAAATATGAGTTCACAATAAAAATAGTTGGAAATAAAAACTATAAATGTTGGAAACCTCAAAACTAGATCATTAAATACTATGTTTGAAATATTTGAAGACATGTAAGATGGACACCGCCCCCCCAAA
>NW_006182069.1:0-405 GCF_000334495.1 Tupaia belangeri chinensis | reverse complement strand
TAATTCCATTTTTCCACAAACTTTTTGGAGTCTTCTAGTATAATGAAATTGGATAGTTGATTTTTAATTGCCTGATCAAGATACTTTACTCCCAGTGATCATTTCTGATATATACCACACTACTCCTCCAATATAAACTACATTTCATGAATATATAACTCTATAATGTTTACAGTAGTGGCAACTAAAGATGATTTGAGATGGTCCTTTCACTATTTATAGTTACTACAATTCCCAAGCAGTGCACAGTACAAGAAACCACCCCTCTTTTGAAATGGATTTGAAAAGGAAGTGTGAATGCAGGCGTAGACTGTTTAAGTAACACGCAGCACGGCTCCATTAGAAATGAAATGTGTTGAAGGAAGAGACTTGGATGTAATGAGGGATTTGAAAGAAAAAAAATTT
>NW_006182068.1:0-405 GCF_000334495.1 Tupaia belangeri chinensis | reverse complement strand
TGTTAACATTTGTGGGCGTGACTGACCCTAGGCCTTCTGGGAGGGATTTTGGAAACTGTCAGGCTTCTGATGGGTGTAATGATCAAACTACCTCACAGTGGTGTTGTGAGAATCACAGGAACTATGGGCGCGCTCTAATTATCACTATTTTCCTTGCCTCCCTGGACTCCTGGACTACGTCAAGTTTGCATCGAACACCCTCGCATGCTTGCATGTGTTCCCTTCCTAACACTTACCCGGTCCTTACTTACACTTGTCCTTGAAGTACTGGCTGATGCCCTTCCCTTCCCAGCTGACTGCGCTGTGCAGGCATGGCCGAGCTTGTTTGTTCTCCACCACACCCCCCTGCACATCCTAGACTAGTCCCTGGCAGTTCAGAAGTACTCAATGTGTGTGTTTTATTTT
>NW_006182067.1:0-405 GCF_000334495.1 Tupaia belangeri chinensis | reverse complement strand
CTTCTTTCTTCTTCTTCTTCCGGTCCCTGATTCATATATGAAGTATGGAATCTAAATACTGAGGTAGAGATGCTTGGATTCTTGGGGCAAATATGGTGTCCTTAACATAGCTCTCATCCTTATCACATATACTTTTATCTTCCATCTCCTGCATTTTGTGGCCTGAAGAATTCTCTTGTCATGAGAACTCACTCTGTCACCTATACGGATATGCTGCAACCTTCAGCTAATAGTAGAAGCTGGAATACAATTAACTCAGTTCCCTTGCTGTGCAAATAGGATCACTCTTAGCTGACATTCTATGCTGTCCCTAGAGCTTCTCAGCAGGATTCACTGTAGATTACTCTACAGTGTTAGCTGACCAAGAGAGTGATCAAGGGGCATCAGGGATTCCATAACATATTC
>NW_006182066.1:0-405 GCF_000334495.1 Tupaia belangeri chinensis | reverse complement strand
TTTTTTGTTTGTTTGTTTCTTTGTTTTTGTTCTTTTAGTTCCTTTCTATAAACCACAGATTTGCAGTCCCAGAACCACTGAGGACCCAGCCGGGCTCTGAGCTCTGCAGTAAATCTGAAATTAAACAGAGTCTGTGGGCTGTGGCAGCACCAGCCCAGGGCCAGCTCCTACGGTGTACCATTCCTGCCCAGTTGCCAACCCCTGCCTTCATGAGGTCTGCCCTTCTCAGGAAGAGAAAAAGATAATGAATCTGGAGGGATCCTTGCTGCCAGGGACCAACATGCCCAGGTGACAAAACTTGCGGCAGCTAAAGCTCTCATATGCTTCTTATTTAAAAAGCAAGGTCCCCAGGCTTGGTGACACAGATGGATTCATACAGAAAAGGTCCTGAGTTCATATCCCAGG
>NW_006182065.1:0-405 GCF_000334495.1 Tupaia belangeri chinensis | reverse complement strand
TGTGAGTTTTAAGCCACCAGTCCAGGACTCATCATTTTCAATTATGTGGGTCTCCAGCTACGTAACTATTGTAACCATCTGCTTGTCCCATCCCTCACATTCTTAATCTATTATTATTAAAGATATATTCACCATTTTTTTTACTGCTTTGTAAATAATATATGGGGGTAGGGGCTATTGGGGAGAGATTTGTCAAAAGTGTAAAATTTCAGTTAGGAGGAATAAATTCAATGGATCTATTATACCTTATGTTGACTATATTTAATAACAATACTTGAAAATTGCTAAGAAAGTAGGTTTGAAGAGTTCCTATAACCAAAATGATAAATACGAAGTAATGCATGTGTTGAATAAATCAATTCAGTTATTTTGCAAAGCACATATTTAAAAACATGATGTTGTATG
>NW_006182064.1:0-405 GCF_000334495.1 Tupaia belangeri chinensis | reverse complement strand
TTTATTTTTTTGAGTCAAATGTATTTTTGAGTAGTATAATACTTAGGCAGATAAATCTCCTTTTGGAAACATGTACTGCATGAATGGCTGTAAGACTATGTTCTCCGTCAGAACAATTTGTCAAGCAGACAGAACAAAATCTTCAGATAAACCATCATGCTCTCCATTCCTCAGCTCAGTGGAATCTTGCCCAGGAATCTCCATTTAGAGAATGCGAGTGCAATGCAGTGATCGCTCAGCAGAGGGAGCTATTGTTTTCATGCGATAGAAACGAATCCTTCAGCATGAACGGCCAGGTTACAGAAAGTACTGTCAGAGGTGTCAGAGACAGAGATGCACAGACCTAAGGTTGGGAGGGACAAGTTCTGTCCCCATATAAGCGCAGCATCTAAGCAGGGTCTTGCC
>NW_006182063.1:0-405 GCF_000334495.1 Tupaia belangeri chinensis | reverse complement strand
TTAACCACCATGCCACCTGCTGGCCCCGGGGGAGGGGGTCTTTAAGACATAGATTTTTTAGGTGATTCTCTTAAACAACCAACAAGGCTAAGAAATGCCCACAAAAGCACCCAGAACTCGCTCAGCACCTGTCAGTTTCCGGCGGGTCCACCAGGGGCTCATCTCCAAGGAAGGCCCAGAGCCTTCTCGGCACTCGCGCTTTCCCCCTCATCCTATCGATTGTCCTCCTCCTCGGCTCACAGCCTGGTTTTCATTTCTGTGTTGACTACTGCTTCCGTCCTGGCTGCATGTCCAGGCTCACACTCCTCCCTCCCTTTACAGGCAGAGCTTTGAAAGCCTCACCTCCTTCCCAGTCCCTGCCCTTCCCCCCTTCCTTAGGTTTTTGTCATAGGGCACATGCGCTCA
>NW_006182062.1:0-405 GCF_000334495.1 Tupaia belangeri chinensis | reverse complement strand
GTATGTTTGTGTTGTATTTTCTCTTTTGGTAGTCATTTCTACCACGTGGAGCCAGGGAATGTTACACAAATTACAGAATTTATTCTTCTGGATTCAGAGAAATCTAAACTGCAACCCTACCTCTTTGAGTATTCCTCCCTATGTACCTAGCAAATGTGTGCAGAAACCTGCCCATTATCCTGGTCACTGCTGCGTGGTGGAATCCTTATTGGGATCCTTTACTCTTACGCTAGAACTATTTCCTCCATACCTAAAATATCATCAACTCAGAGGAAGTATAAAGCCTTTTACACTGTGCCCCTCACCTCTCAGTTGTCTTCTTATTTTATGATACGAGTCTAGGAGTGTATCTGAGAGTTGTCGGTGATCAAAATTCACACTCAAGTGCAACAGCCTTGGTGATGT
>NW_006182061.1:0-405 GCF_000334495.1 Tupaia belangeri chinensis | reverse complement strand
ATAAGCTGTCACGTAGAACAAGGTAGAGCCCTGGGAAGAGCCATCGGACTTGCCCATTAGATAGGCCCTGACCATTACCGAGAAACCCAGTTTTACTCAAGATGACTACACACAGGATGGTTCTCCAGACACAAGGAGATACCATTATTCTTCCGTTAAAAGAAGAAAGTGGTTGAGTCACAGTGGTGCAAGTAGTAACTGCTGTGCGGTAGCCGAAGTCATATGGGAGTCTTGGTTTGGTCCCCAGTCCAGCCTGCATATACCTGTGGTCTGAGCTAACTGTGAGGCTGGGGTGAGAGAACTGGTAGGTGGCAAGATTCTGTCAAGAATATGCTTTCCCTTTCTCACTTCCCTCTCTTACCTCTATCTCTTTCTCCCCATCACTCTTTGAAAAAAAATAAAAAA
>NW_006182060.1:0-405 GCF_000334495.1 Tupaia belangeri chinensis | reverse complement strand
AAAGTTTGTTAACACTCTTCTTTGTGGTCACTGAAGAAGGTAAGAGAGTCCTGAGGTAGCCCAGCCCTACTCAGGGATCTTAGGAAGTCACTACCCACCGTACCCCTTCTCTGCCCAGGTAGAGACAGTGCCCAGGAAACTGGGTTACACCACCACCCTGTGTTAGCCCTTCTGGCTCTGAAACCTAAGTTGTTCATCCCTGGTCCCCAGCCTGTCATCCATGAGTGTCTGTACTTCAGGCTTCCTCTCCCAGCCTGTGTTCATCTCCAGGCTCTTGTGTGAGACTCACCGCACCCTTAGCAGTGGCTTCAGTGACAGAGACTTTTGGATGTATCTGTCCCAGCAGAAGCCAGAAAACCCTCTCAGAAATCTGTTTACATTTCACTCAGATTCTGACATGCACCT
>NW_006182059.1:0-405 GCF_000334495.1 Tupaia belangeri chinensis | reverse complement strand
AATCGTCCAGGAGATTTCTACCAAGATGGTTACCTACCATAATACATTATAGAAACAGAACACTTTCATAATCACTAAAGCTGTAACGATTATGTGATAAAATCACCATTAACTGAGAGTCTCGATAACATAGCTAAGGTATCTAGACAAAAGTGGGAATTTTAGGGTTTATTACTTATCTCTTAGTTCTAGGGAAAAGCAGTATTTGTTCAGCTCACAAGTTACTTCTCTGAGAATTAACATATTCTTTCATGATTATCATTGCCCCATAATCTCCAGGTCATAACTTTCTTGGTCAAGAATAGACATATAGACTAAATTGGGGCAATCAGCTTATTCAAAGTTTTTGGAGTCCGAATTCTACAATGCTAGCCAGCCTCTGCTGGTGGCTCGACTTATGAACAC
>NW_006182058.1:0-405 GCF_000334495.1 Tupaia belangeri chinensis | reverse complement strand
ATAGCCATTTCACTAACTGCTGGTCCCAACACCCAAATAATTTATCCCTTATTGAGTTTTTATTCTGTGAAATTATATGGATGTTAGCAGTTACAAGGTAAATAATTGATATTTATTCAATAAACAATATTCTCAATATTATAAAGACTCCTTAATATTCATAATTGCTTTTATAAACATAATTCACATCTTAATAATAATCTTTTGATACTTAATGCCACAGTTTCACTCAGTATGCTTGCATAAGGCTTGCCAATTGGAAGGTTTTTTTAAACACACACACAAAATATATGTATAAATTATATATATATATTAATATTTTATATAAGCCATATATTTTTTCATATATGAAATCAAAAGCAATGAAATGTCTTCAGTTCATTGGGGAAAATATTTAAATTGCAG
>NW_006182057.1:0-405 GCF_000334495.1 Tupaia belangeri chinensis | reverse complement strand
CTGCAGCATTGGAAAAGCAGAGGCAGACCCTGGCCTTCTTCCGTCAGGCCGTCAGCAGTGGAGAGGTTGTCTCAGGGGCTTTCCTTCTCCTGCAGTAATGTTCTTGGGTTCAGGGCTTAGCTCAGGGGCTTCAAAGGCCTCTGTCCTGAGACAGTTCTGGTGTTACCAGTCATCCCAGTGAGGAGAGGCACTTCACTGGCCTTATGACACCACCAGAACTCCTCTACTGGTCTAAAGACAGAATTGCACTAAACTTAGTTCAAAGATCTTAATTGGCTTTTATTTCCAATTCTAGAATTAAGCAGCACCTGGGGCCTGTAAAACAGAGTAAGTTTTCTAATGAACTGAGCAAAGGAGGTGGCTTTGTGGGCAAAAAGGAGCTGAAAAAGGTAGAGAAAGAAAAAA
>NW_006182056.1:0-405 GCF_000334495.1 Tupaia belangeri chinensis | reverse complement strand
AGAAGGGATGTCAGGCTCTGGATTCTGCATCTTTCTTGTCCTAAGAACAGGGGCTAAGGCCTCTTCTGGGTGAGCTGGGTGTAGCAGGGAGAATTTGTGATGCTGACACTCAGAGCTGCAGGTAGCTTTACAGCCAGGACATGTAGAAGGTTCTGACTCTGGGGCTGAGGCTTCTTGGTGGTGAGATGAGGCCATCAAACCTGACGTTCTTGGCCTCCTCATTTTAATCCCGCAAACTCCGAGTCCCACAGCTGTGCCCAGCTACCTCTGCCTGAAAAGCATGTGCCAACCCTGAAACTCCCCGATCTCCCAGTGCTTCTCATGGAGAACCAGTCACATGACACCTGGACACCGCCTGGCTTCCAGGTGGCTCTGCTCAGGCATACTCAGAGCATGTCCATACTC
>NW_006182055.1:0-405 GCF_000334495.1 Tupaia belangeri chinensis | reverse complement strand
TTTCTATTTTCAAATCTATTAAAAAAATTATAATAACAGTTTAAAACATTCCACAGGTATTAGGCAACCCTAATCATAGCAATAGAAATAGTTTGGTTTAAGTCAAGAGTGAGAGTGAATAGATATGTTCAGATAGTAAACCAGTACAAGAAATAATTGCTTATCTCTCTTATGAAGAATTTGTAACACTAAAAAACTGTGTAAAACAATAAATAAAAAATAAGGAAACATAAGGCATGAGACCCAGAATAAATGATACATATGTTTGTGTATGCCAAGCATGTCTCTGAGACAAAAGCTAGAAACATCTGTTGACTAAAAATAAGAAGCATCTGTTGACTAGAAGAATGACTAATTCAAGAAAAAAATGTGATGCATGATCATTTTTTATTTTTTCTTTTCTTT
>NW_006182054.1:0-405 GCF_000334495.1 Tupaia belangeri chinensis | reverse complement strand
AGAGAGAGAGAGAGAGAGAAGGCAAGTTGGCAGATTTGGGATACATGTTGTTGTTTTTTAAATACTGTTACGTATTTTTTTAAAATTAATTTACATTCAATAACACAGTCAGCAGATTTCTTTGTTTTGCTTTCCCTTCTTCCCACGGGTTTTGGTTAACATATAATAATTGAACATAATCGGGGGTACCATATGATAGTACAGTCCGAGAACACGACGTGCAATGACTCATTCAAGCTGAGCAGCCACCCCTCATCTCTGCCGTTAGTGTTGGGAACAGCGAAAACCCTCCCTTCAAGTGACTTCAAGACACAGCGAGTTGTTGCCCTCTGTCTGGCCATCTGTCTACCTGTCTATACCTTTTACTTTGCCAGAAGTTGTGACTGGTCATCCGGACAGACAGAG
>NW_006182053.1:0-405 GCF_000334495.1 Tupaia belangeri chinensis | reverse complement strand
GAGAACCAGGTGGAGTGGGAGAAAGGGGACCTCTGCTGGAAGGATCCCACTCAGAGGGATGCTGGTGTAAGCTCGCTCTGGCTCATGACAGTAAATAATGTCAACTTTCCAGATGTTTGACATCAGGTTGTCAGCCATGGTAGAAATATTTACGCCATGAAAATGGGCAAATACAGGTTTTATTTCCTTATTTATTTCTAAATAGCTGGTTGTTAAATATTTATGAGCAATCACTATTTCTGGGACATGGAGAGCTCTCAAGTTACAGAATGGGGACATGACTTCGCTGACAGAATACAGAATCTGGGAAGGCTTTATGCAGATTTCACAGGGATTGGAAATGCTTCTATTCTATAGAAACAGAAAGGATTCTGGAGAAGTCTCCTGTGTTTCATGTCTGAGATC
>NW_006182052.1:0-405 GCF_000334495.1 Tupaia belangeri chinensis | reverse complement strand
TCCTGTACTCTTCCCCTCTCCCACTCTCCTTGAGGGACTTTTAGGTCAATAAATCAGTCTTCAATGAAGTTGAAATTGCCATGCTACTCATTTGCTTTTCCTTTAAAAGACTCCTTTCATTTAGATTAGCTTTTGATTTATGAATTGTGTGATCTCGCATCTTGGTAAAGGGCATAAACCTCAAACTTTTCCTGTCTTCAGATGGTAGAAGTCAGAACCTCTGAGAATAAGGATCCATTTTTATTTTCTTTCTTCTCCCTCAATATCAAAGCTGGTATGCTAGAAAGAATCCTACCAGAAAGTCTGGTAATTTCTTTGTCACTCTTGATTATTGACTTATTTTATTTATGCATCTGTAGTATGTTTCTTTTTATTTTTTTATTTTTATTTTTTTTTAGAGGTTTT
>NW_006182051.1:0-405 GCF_000334495.1 Tupaia belangeri chinensis | reverse complement strand
GCTCAGACTTTCAGTGCTTTCCATATCCCTAGCACGTTTGCTGGATACTCCTCTGTTATTACGTGCATTCAGTTTGGGCTTGCCTGATGTCTCCTACTCTGTCTGTTCTTATGGAAGAACATAATTGCAGTATTGAGCAATATACAAATGAGGCAAATAGGGTGTAAACTAGCATAGTATAAAGTGGAAAACTAGCAAACCAGTCGGAAAGAATGGGGAACTCCTTAGTTAGATACATCAAGGCGCACAATATGTTGAGGTGATATATCTTTGATAAGTCTACCCAGACATGATAATTTGCCTTTTCATGTGTTGTATCATGTTATTCATGTCTTGTTACTGTGACATTCACTTTGATTACATGATAGAGGTGGTATCTGCTAGGTCTCTTTATAGTGAAGTGGG
>NW_006182050.1:0-405 GCF_000334495.1 Tupaia belangeri chinensis | reverse complement strand
CTTTCTCCTCCTCTTGAGGGATTTTGGGCATATTGCTTCCAGTGTGTTTTCCAAGTCTTGCATTAGGGACTCGCGCAGTTGGCCCTGTGGGATCTAGCAGCCTTAACCACTGTGCTACCAGCTGGCCCACCAAGAATTATTTTTCAATACCGTGGATGAAAATCCCAAGTGCCAATTCATACTACTGTGACATTTTTGTTCATTTTAGCTATGTTGTTGTGTGTTCAGTGGGATGTCATCGTGGTTTTAATTTGGGCTGCCTAGTGACGAATGATATGGATCATCCTTCCTATACTAACTGGCCATTTATATATTCTCTTTTGTAAAATGCCTATTCGAGTGGTTTTGTTGGTTGGTTTGTTCATCAAAATTGTTTTGTCTTGGGGCCGGCAGGTGGCATGGTGG
>NW_006182049.1:0-405 GCF_000334495.1 Tupaia belangeri chinensis | reverse complement strand
ATTTACTTTGCAGTAATATGTTACATAGCCACAGCTTATATGTTGTGTGTACGGACGATTATATTTAAAATTAAATTCCAAGTTTAGTCCAGTGAAGAATCCTAAAATTAATGAAAACAGGAGCAATGGGTATGTTAGATTTTTGACTGGAAATACTATTTCCTATTTAAAAAAAAATGTCTTGAAGAAATAGTTTTATCTATTTTAAGAAAGAAATAGACAAGAAGAACATGAAAATAGAGGATTGTGAGAGACTAATTAGGTCAATGTCCAAAGAATTAGAAAGCTAACAAGAGAATATATTTACTGACAAAATGGGATAACTAAAAATGGAATAATATGTGCAATTGATTGGAGCCTATTAAACATTTAAATGAAAAATTATATTAAATTAAAAAATCACCT
>NW_006182048.1:0-405 GCF_000334495.1 Tupaia belangeri chinensis | reverse complement strand
CCCCCAGGATCATACTTCTAATATGGTGCTCTGGAGAAATAGAACCTAAAGCTAGTAGACACAGAAATTGCTATGGATATAGATGGAGGTATGAGAGGTTTACTATAGTGTATTGGCTCATGCTATGGTGGAGGCTGAGAAGTTCTGCAATCTGCCATCTGCAAGATGGAGAACCAGGAAAGCCAGCAGTGCAATTCAAAGGACTGATAGTCACAGAGTCATTGTAGGGATTCCAGTCTGTGTCTAAAAGCCTGAGAATCAGCAACCTTATGTGTAGGGACTCTGTCCCAGCTCAAGAATTTAGACACCTTTACCTTTTTGATCTATCCAGGTTTTCGGTGGTTTGGATATTGCATAAAATAACTTTTTACTTTGTTTGTTTTTTGAGAGAATTTTGTGATAGGG
>NW_006182047.1:0-405 GCF_000334495.1 Tupaia belangeri chinensis | reverse complement strand
CCGTGACAGCCCACAGGTGCCGACGGCCCGAATAGTCACCTAGGGATGAACGAACAGATCACAGACACAATGGGTCGCCACCCGGCCATAGAAGAAGGGAATTCTGACGTGGGCTACACGAGCCTCGAGGACGTTCTGCTGCGGGAAGGGAGTCGGACACACGCAGCCGAACACCGTGGGGTTCCGTGGCTGCCGGCTACCTCCCACAGTCAGGCGCGGAGGGCCAGGGCACCGCGGTAGGACGGGTGACGTGTGTACAGGCGGCTTAGGAAGCGGGTTCTGGAGATGGAGGTGGTGATACCCGCACGGCGCGAAGGCACTTACTGCCGCCGGACTGCACACGGGAACGCGGTCGTGGTCAGTCTTGTTACGTATCTTTTAGCACGATTAAAAATGCCTCCACTC
>NW_006182046.1:0-405 GCF_000334495.1 Tupaia belangeri chinensis | reverse complement strand
CCTACAGCCTTTAAATATCCTGACTTTGCTGTTGGCTGCGCCCTTAGTACTCCATTTGTAAACAATACCCACTGTAAAGCAGACTTGGGAGAGCCAAGCCAGTCTCATTGAGTACTACAGTTATTACACAGATAGTTCCATCCCTTCAGTGGATCTGGGAATTCCTAATACAAATAGAGTTCCTTGTGGAAAGACATTTCCATTTTGGAAAATTTTTTGAATCATAGCTGTGACAAAATAGCATGGTGCATTATCGTGCATGATGATACATTACTAAGCATCTCCAGGCTCCAGCACTTGTTTAGCTGTTATGACTCCAGTAAACCTGTATTTCCAGGAGAATGGCTATGGCCTGGTCACTGGTGGCTACAGCTACTCCATTAGAGGAGGAAGATGAGTGGTCTC
>NW_006182045.1:0-405 GCF_000334495.1 Tupaia belangeri chinensis | reverse complement strand
ATATTAATTAAACATTTAAATTTACTACCAAAGTAATATAAGAACAAACCACATTGTGCCTATCTCTCATTTAATTCTCAAAAGAAGTTTACAATATAGTTTTTAATAAATTATACAAATGAGAAAAATGTAGGCCTAGAGAAATTAACTTGTTCACAGTTATTAAAGGTAGTGAGGGGAACAGCCAAATCTTCACTCCTGAATGATATGACTCAAAAGCCTATGGAAAGTTAATCTATCAGATCATTTCTGTAGATACAGCAGAAGATGCTAGCACCTATTTGATTAAAAAGTATTACCGAGGGAATAATCAAATGTCAACACTAAAAAGAAAACTTACATAAGAAACAAAAATACCTTACTTTTTTTAAGAATTACTTTATGGGGGACCAGCAGTTAGCGTAA
>NW_006182044.1:0-405 GCF_000334495.1 Tupaia belangeri chinensis | reverse complement strand
AGAGAGAAAGAGAGAGATAGAGAGAGAGAATGCATCCCCTCCAATGAGATCCTTTCACACTGCAATCTATTATCCTCCTTTGAGGGATTTTGAGGGACACGTGCACACTCATCAAATTTGTTTTTCAAACAGGGTCCAGAATTTGAACTGTGGTTGCCCATGTAGGATGCTGCTCCCTAACCGTCAGGTCATTGAGCTGGCCCTTTGGTTTTTACTATTAACACGATTTTTCAAATGTCAAAAACTTTCTTTTCTATCAGTCATAGGTAGTTGCACAAATCAAAGTATTTTAGCATTAGAATCTTGAATCTGATACGAATTTACAAGAGTGTATTTGAATTCTCAACAACCAAGATTTTTCCTAAGATAGCTCCTTAAGGATGGCGTGTGTAGAATGCTATCTCT
>NW_006182043.1:0-405 GCF_000334495.1 Tupaia belangeri chinensis | reverse complement strand
GTGTGTTCATGTGAGTAAATGTGAGCACAGGAGAACGTGTCTCAGCTTGTGTGCACGTGTTTATGTGTGCGTGAGTGTATGTGTCCAAATGCTCAGAAGGGCTGGCTTTCGCAGCCAGTGCACGTGCTGACTAGACAGGCTGCGGTGTTCTGAAACAGCTTTAGTTAAAAACAGAATATATGAAGGTGAGAGTAGAGATAAGACAAAAGGGTGAGGCCAATGTCCTTTGGCTATAATTATAGATAAGGAGATTTTTACTTGCCTATATTATTTAATTTTTTTCTCACCTTCGGGGTTAGGGATGGCCTTTAGTGTATTCTTGTGTGACTGATGGTACTTATAACACAATGCCTTGTATAACAAGTGCTTGGTCAAACAAACAAACAAAAAAAGTGCTCTTTCCAT
>NW_006182042.1:0-405 GCF_000334495.1 Tupaia belangeri chinensis | reverse complement strand
AAAATAAACTTATACTTTTATTCCATTTTCCATTAATTTTAGAAGGATTCTCATATTAATAGTGCATACCTTGCAGTGTTGTTAAGAGGTTTAAATAGTATATGCACATATGTCTGGTGCATAGAATGACATAGCAAAGCTCACGTAAGAATCACCAGGTTTGCTGTTTGTATAAAAGCTTAGAATGCTGAAGCACGCAGAGAGAAAGCTGGACAGGATCAGGAAAGGGAAGGGTGGTACAGTGGGGATGTGGTGAGAAGGGACACTCGGGCTAATATATGGCTTTGGGAATAATGGAATACTGTACAGTTAGTGACAGAATGTAATGATTAAATCCTCAGTACAATATTCTCATCAAGTGAATCTATTTTTTCTTGGAGAGGTTTTTGCTATACAGTGTGTGCG
>NW_006182041.1:0-405 GCF_000334495.1 Tupaia belangeri chinensis | reverse complement strand
CAGAATTTGAACTGCAATCAACCCTGTGGAAGTCCAGCATCTTAACCACCTTACCACCTGCCAGCCCCAGCTCGGTACTTTTATGAGCTCCAAGTTTTTCTAAAATCATCCTGAGTTTTTTTAAAAAAACATCACTTTAGCCTACTATAAGTAAAATTACTGTTTTGAAATACTATTCCCCCCTCACGTACGTTAATTATTATTAACAATAATAATAATTAATATGTAATTCAAAGTTAAAATGTTCACTTTGTCTGAAAAATGATTTTAAATATTAGGATATATACTACACTTTGGAGACAGTTCTTAAATAACCCTGCTACGTTTGGGTCAGGGAAACTGGGAGGTCGGGTGGACAGGGAGTCCCCGTTGGGGAGCTGGGAGGTCCGGTGGGCAGGGAGTCCC
>NW_006182040.1:0-405 GCF_000334495.1 Tupaia belangeri chinensis | reverse complement strand
AGCCATTACTCCAACTGCTGGTCCCGTATATATGTGTTTTTCAGTATATGTGTTTTAATCATGAATCATCTTTTGTATCAGATTGACTTGATTTCTTTGAATTTCATATTTTAAAAAGAACTAACATTTGGCATTGCTGATTTTATGATACGTTTATTTTCTATATCTTTTTTATTGGTGACTTTTGTTTGCCTTTTTTCAGTTTGCTATAGGGCATGTGTACTTCCCAGAGTGGCAAAGAGTCAGAGAAGAGGTGAGAAAGTGTGAAAGCACTCCCTAGGGGAGATCGTCACACCACAGTCCCTTTTTCTTCATTCTTTTCTTGAGATTTTGGGGACATATGCACAAGTTCCTCATGCGTTTTTCAAACTGAGTCTGGGGCTTGAACTGTGCAGCTGGCCCTGT
>NW_006182039.1:0-405 GCF_000334495.1 Tupaia belangeri chinensis | reverse complement strand
AATTAAATAAATAATTATTTTTTTAAATGCTGCAGAATATCATATCCTTGCGCGTTCAAAGCACCTCCCCCCACAGTATTATAAACTCTCTCTACTTGTCTCCAAGCAAGTTTGCTCCCCTGTGCTCAGCCCAGAAGATCGTCCTAGTCCATCCTCCTTCCAACATTCAGCCTCCTTTTCTTGTCTCCAGGCCCGCGTTCTTTCATCTCCTCCCATCCTCGTGCCAGGGCTCAGCACATTCTTCATCATTCTCCTTGAGTCCACACTTACTAAGGAAACTGGAGTAGAAGGATCTCTCCCTCGAGGAGATGGGCACAGCACCAGCCCTGTGGCCTGGTTATTAAGGCTGCTGGATCCCACATGGACATCTGGACTTCAAGTCCCAGACTTGGCAGTTTGAAAAAC
>NW_006182038.1:0-405 GCF_000334495.1 Tupaia belangeri chinensis | reverse complement strand
ATTACGCTAACTGCTGGTTCCCCCAAGTATTTTGACATAGCAATTAAAGCTTCATCTGTGCCTTTTACCCCCAGGGAAGTTATAAGGAGTTTTCTACCATCTTTAACATTTTTTCATATTGATAGCCTTTTCTTTTTTTCTCAAGTGGCAAAAGGTCAAAAATGAGAACTTAGGGCTTTTAGAACATGTTTTCCTAGTTCAAAGACAAAAAGAATGTTGTATACACATGTGAGAATGGGTTCTGTGTGCACGTGTGTTCTGCGGTTGGGGTCTGTCGACGGATCATGAGGCATTGGTAACGATAGTGCATACCACTGACACTATTTCCTAATGTAATGCTTGCTGTGTACCAGCCACTCTTTTTATGTGCTCATCAAATTCTTCCAACTCTCGTCTGAAATCTGC
>NW_006182037.1:0-405 GCF_000334495.1 Tupaia belangeri chinensis | reverse complement strand
GCGTTTTTATGCTGGAAAATGAGAGCAATGGATGATCTTGGGTTGTGACTAAGTAAGCCAGATCAGTGGTCTCAAGAGGAAAATGCTGGGCAGAGGAAGACGCACAAGAAAAAGAAGGTCAAGGAAGATCAGAGACAGAAGAAGGTCCTGGGAGATGGCCTAGTGAGGTGAAGTTACTCAGATAACAGATGCACAAGCCTAGGCCCATTAAAGGGGGCCTAGTCTGGCTCCAGGCAAGTTACAAACAGCCCTATAGTTCCTCATCCCACAACCTGTGCTACCTTCTATTATGTAGTTCTCTGCATGTGTCTTTCCTTCCGCCCACTTCTCCCCTTTTTACTTTCCAAAAAGCTAAAAGGGCGGCTTTCAGAAAGAAAAGAAAAGAAGAAAAGAGAGGAGAGGAGA
>NW_006182036.1:0-405 GCF_000334495.1 Tupaia belangeri chinensis | reverse complement strand
TCTGCTGGTCCCAAGAGTTGCAATATATGTTATCTATATTTTATCTTAAGTTATAGTCTAATAGAAGAAAGAAATCCATTACATTTAAGAGTTTATTTTCAGGATTCAGACTACACAGAGATTCAGAGAACTGAAAGACAATTACATGTACTCATGAGTAAGATGGCAGAGCTGCGGGTGTTCGTAGGGTGTGGCTAGCCATGTGTGGAAGAGTGGAGGACCATTTTACACAGGAAGTTCACGAGAGCATTCCAGAAGCACATGAGGTCTGGCAAGTGAAGAGGATGAGGGGTCTGAGGAAACACCTGTCAGTGAAGGACACCACATGGCGCATTGCCAAGAACTGTATTCAGTGTTGGGCTATCATGAGTGGAAAGTCTCCCCAAGGAGTACAGGAGTACAGAT
>NW_006182035.1:0-405 GCF_000334495.1 Tupaia belangeri chinensis | reverse complement strand
CAGAAAAATGTACTTTACCCACTCTTTTCTTATCATTTTCACATGTCCTACACCCCTCCTAGGTCATGACATCCTTGCAAAGTTACATGGCACCCTTCAATTTAACTCCTCCCTCTTCCTTGGCTTCCTCTGCCAAGCCATCTGTCCTCTCGCCAGACTTAATTCCCCTCCCCCACCCATTTTTCCAGACCTGGTCAACCCTATGGTCCCAACTCTTGGAGAAACCCTCTTCTTTCTCTCACGGCAGAAGCCTATGTCATCTTTACCCTACCCCTATAATTATCCAATACTAGCCCTCTCTATTGGACTAACTGCAGTGACCCCACAGAAATGGGTGTTCTGGAAAAGGTTTTTGCTAGCAGTCTTATACCTCTTACTCATGGGAATCATGGTAAGTCTAAGATG
>NW_006182034.1:0-405 GCF_000334495.1 Tupaia belangeri chinensis | reverse complement strand
GGCCCTTGGGCCACTATGCCTAATGGTTCACAGGAAAGAGATCTTGAACTGCAGGACACTCAGGGCCGATGAGAGCAGAATACCTGGGAAGACCACTTGTCCCAGTGGGTACAACCAGGGATGCCTCCTGGATTGTGTGGGATTTAACTGAAACCCAGAGGCTAAGTGAAGGGCAGGTGGGAAGACAGAGCATCAAGCTCTGCTCCAAGAAAAGGGAAGAGAGCTCCAGCAGAGCCTGGAGTGTGAGGCGTGGGACTTCAGAGCAGGAGTCAACAGGACACGTTCCAGAAAGTGCTGAATAAAGTCGTCATTGTGGTGATCAGGTATCCGGCAATATAATACGTTCTAAGAAGTCTTAATACAGTTATTAAGTAATTCCTCAGAAGGTAGCATTGCATTACCTCT
>NW_006182033.1:0-405 GCF_000334495.1 Tupaia belangeri chinensis | reverse complement strand
TTAACCACCATGCCACCTGCTGGCCCGGGATGCATATTTTTAGAGGTCTATATGAAAAAGGTGTAACCTAGCATACATTCTGAAAAAGGACTAGATGCTCTAATTAAATTTTTATTTTGCCAATACTGCAGGCTCATAGGCAGTTATAATAAGCAACACAGATAAATCACACGTGCCTTTGACCTGTTTTCCTCACAGTAACACCCTATAGCCTTAGTAAAACACATAATCGGACGTGGACAAGGGCACAGTGAAAATGCAGGAACTTTCGTCACCATATTGGCACATGATGTTTCTCTTCTTTTCTGTAGCCACATATACATCCTGCATCCCTGGTAACCTGTAAATCGTTCTCCATTTCTTAATTTTGACACGTCAAAAATGTTTTGTGGGTCAGTTACATGG
>NW_006182032.1:0-405 GCF_000334495.1 Tupaia belangeri chinensis | reverse complement strand
GCTTAAAACTCATGATATGGGCATACAGCAAAAACATCCAACTCTCAACCAAATAGTGTAGACAGACCGCCTGCATCACCTTCTCTGCTAAAGTTCCATGAAATGATGAAAGAACAGTTATCAGAACAGAGCTAGAAATCAAAAAGGTATACCATCAGAAATGAAGAAACTTCAGGAACTTAGACTGAGAAAAAATGCAAAGGGAAGAGTCCACATCACCATCAGTAAATATAAAATTCCGGAAGCGCCAATGTCCAACCAATAAATGCAAAGAATAGAAATGAGTCATGCAGCAATCATGATTCAATTAAGTAACTGCATTCAGAAAACTGGTGGCACATAGGCAAACAAGATCATGCAAAAAGAAAGACTTGGTGTGGTGCCACTTTCTTCCACCTTTTGTTT
>NW_006182031.1:0-404 GCF_000334495.1 Tupaia belangeri chinensis | reverse complement strand
CATTACACTAACTGCTGGTCCCCCAATGCTACTTAACTTTTGATAGTTTTATTTAATAAAACATCCCTTCAAATGACCTACCACGTTTTTAGCACTTATCATTAGTTAGAGCTACAAAACTGAAATTAGTATATATGAGACCAAACTTCCAAGTAAAACTAATACAATTATTTTTATTTTTATTTCCATAATTTTCTCCTTTGTCATCATGTGGTTTATGGTGATTGTCACATTGAAAAAAAGATTTTTTTCTTGAGCATAAATAGGGTTCTAAATACATAATACAAATTTTACCTCTGTTATTTAGCTAGTAATGTTAACTGTAAATTTTTAAAAGGCATGATTAAAACTTAAAAAGTTGTAAAGAGAACAAGTTATAAAAATAAATAAATGCTTACTTTTTT
>NW_006182030.1:0-404 GCF_000334495.1 Tupaia belangeri chinensis | reverse complement strand
ATGCCCTCTGGCAATTTAAAAAAAAAAAAAACAAATAAAACAGTATTTTGGAGAGGAAACCAAAAGTACGCTAAGCAACCCCTTAAATAAAGAGATTAATAAGGACAGAAGAAAACCAATTGCTATTCTTCAAGACTGTGGGAGAACGACCCTGAAAACATTTCAGAGATGGCCCTCCCATTCTTGAAGAGATACTGAAGGCATTAAAAAGGCAAAGCAGAGGCCCATCTGTGATGGCACTGGTGGTGTGCACTGCTGAAATGCTAAGTTCTACAGGTTAGCATCCAGCAGAGGCCCGGGTTCGATTCTGGTCCAACCTAAGGGCCCTGTGAGCTGGCATGCACTTGTCATCCCAGGAACTCAGAAGGCTGAGGCAGGAGGATTGCGTGCTCAAAGCCGGCCTG
>NW_006182029.1:0-404 GCF_000334495.1 Tupaia belangeri chinensis | reverse complement strand
CTAAGCTTTGAGGTAACCAAGCACACAGCAGCAGGTGGTGAGTAACCGAGCCTTTCTCTCGAGTGTGCTCTTCGCCCAAGTGGTGGGGCTGCTCCTTGTGTGTGGGTTCCTACACAGACCCTCCTCCCTCCTCCACGTGGGACAGGGTCACCTCCCGCGAAAGCTCTCATAAACAGGAAGTATCGTCAAGTCAAAAATGCATGTAGTACAGCTGACCTGCCGCCCACAACTTAGCCCAGCCCACCTCAAACACCATCAGAACATTACCTGAGCTTATAATCAGGCAAAAATCATCTGACAAACATGTTTTATCATAACGTACTGAATATCTAATGTAATTCATTGAAAAGACTATATTTAAAACTTTGAAGTACAGTTTCTGTTTCTATTGAATGTATATAGCT
>NW_006182028.1:0-404 GCF_000334495.1 Tupaia belangeri chinensis | reverse complement strand
AGGATTTTGGTGCGGCCATCCCCCTCCCGGCGGGGTGACTTCTTGCTTACTGTCTCTCTGTATCTCTGGCGAGCTCATGCACCCTATAACAAAAGGCTCTCTAAAAATAACAACAACAATGACAACAAAGAACATTATTGAAATGTGCATTGGAAAAACAGGTCTTGGTAGTTCTGGAAGGTGGAGTTTCTTCTGTCGGTAGAAGCTAATAGTTCACAATAATGTTCTCTCATCCTGTGGCTCTTTTTTCTTTTTTTTCCTCTCTCCAGTGATTCTTAGAGTGTCATCCTTAGACCAGTACCATCAGCTTCAACCAAGAACTTGTCCCAAATACAAATTCTCTGGTCTTTTCCCAGACTTGTTAAATCAGAAATACTGAGAGGTGGGGCTCAGTGGTCTGTTTT
>NW_006182027.1:0-404 GCF_000334495.1 Tupaia belangeri chinensis | reverse complement strand
TACAGTTGACCTTCAGGGCTGGGAGATGTGACTAGGCTCACCTCCTTCCCAACTCTAGGACTCAGTGAAATTCTGGGGTTTCTTCTGAGTTTAACTCAGAATTCTCTATTGAGACTGACCCCCAAATTGTGGAAGAGAAGCTGTAAATAAGGGAGTATAATATCATTTGAAACCCTTGTGTAACATCCACATAACACCCATCTCCTCCATAACAGGATTAATGCTATATAACAATTAGTAATCTCTCTTGTCTAGACCCTAATTTCACAGATAAGAGAACTAAGGGCCAGAGAAGTTACATGATTAGTTCACAGCTATTTCATTGGAGCCAAAAGACATACACTTTTCTTCCTACTGTTCCACCTAAGTTAAGAATACTTCAAAAAGTTCATGGAAAATGGAAT
>NW_006182026.1:0-404 GCF_000334495.1 Tupaia belangeri chinensis | reverse complement strand
TGAAGAGAAAATCATAAAGGAAGACAGCAATAGAAGTAAGGAAAACAACTAAAACGGCAACTGTGGCAGTTCAAATAAAAGAGGATGTCATTTTGAAATGAAATGGTGGCAAAATAGATGAAGAGAACATTAATTAGAGACACAGTTTGAAGGGTGAAGAAACAGGAAATAGTTATGGTGGTAAGGGATATTTTGAAGATGAGTCCTACGTGTTAGACTTAGGGGGGAAATGTGATAAAAGGGTTGTCGAGGGTAATTCTAGTAAGACTAGAGATTAAGGATGAAAAACATTTGTGTTTGTGTGTTGGAGGTCGGGGGGAGGAAGATCAAGGTTCAATTTAAATGTGCCAAATTGGAGATGCTCTGAAAAATTCAACGCTTGGGACCAGCAGTTAGCGTAATGG
>NW_006182025.1:0-404 GCF_000334495.1 Tupaia belangeri chinensis | reverse complement strand
CAGCGCCTTACCCACCATGCCACCTGCTGTCTCTAGCAGGCCCAGGACTTGAAGTGTGGAGTCGGCCATGTGGGATGCAGCGTCCTTAACCACGGTGCCACAGGCTGACCTCCTCTGGGGCACTTTACATCATCTTGGGATTAATTGTAATTCCCAACACCATGTAAACAGTTGTTGTCAGCCATCAGTCAAGGAACAATGACAAGGACCAAAGTCTCTGCGTGTTCCCTGCAGATGCAACCAATTTTTCCTCCAAATATTTTCAATATGTGGTGGGATGAAGAATGGAGACACAGTCTGTGGCTACGGAGTGCGGACTGCAGTAGCTCCTAGGGACCCTCCCATCCTGTGTCTGGGGGCCAGCTCAGTGGCTAAGGCGCTGGACTCCCCCATGGCCGACCACG
>NW_006182024.1:0-404 GCF_000334495.1 Tupaia belangeri chinensis | reverse complement strand
TTAAAAAAAAAATTGTGCTAATGAGGCACGATGTGATGGCAGGCTTTGGAGTTGCCAGGTGGTAGCAAATTTTAAATAAGAAAACAGATAAATAAATAAACAGATAAGTAAAATAAAATAAGTACTCAGGCCAGCCCTATAGTCCAGTGACTAGAGAACTGGATCCCACATGGCTGATTGTGCTTTGAATTCCAGGCCTGGAGGCCTGAACAACAAGCTTGATGCAGGTGCATGTGTGTGTGCCCACACTCCTGATGAGAAAAGAAGTGGAGGAGAAGGGATGGTGGGATGAACATACTCCACTGGGGAGTGCTCTCTCTCAAGCACACATGCCCTCTGGAAATTAAAATATAAAATAGGAGCCAGCCAGTGGTGGTGGTTAAGGCAGTCTGATCCCACATCAG
>NW_006182023.1:0-404 GCF_000334495.1 Tupaia belangeri chinensis | reverse complement strand
CCGGCCACGGACCAAGCCCACCATCATAGATAGCGGCAACCCAGGAGCACATAGTTGAGTAGGGCTGAGCATCTGAGCAAGAGTCAAGTTTTCTTCTGTTTTAGGGAGACTGTGACCCTGTCCTCTTTCTTAACAGCCTCCTTTTGGGTTCACAAATGCTCGTGCTCCTCACATGGGTGCTTAGGGCCTACCCTGGAGTCTTTTTCACTCATACAGTGCCCTGCATCGGGGCCTTCCCTTTCCGCCCCCCTCTTACGCAGTACTGTCAATGTCGGCAGAAGAGCGGGGTTCTGGTTTCAGTTCTCCTAGTGCAGTTGTAGGAGATGAGTGATTTCAGAGGGCTGAAAATCTTTGAGTTCTTCTATTGAGAGATAAAATTGAATTTCCCTTCCTTTTTTTTTTTT
>NW_006182022.1:0-404 GCF_000334495.1 Tupaia belangeri chinensis | reverse complement strand
AACATGTGGAATCCAGATGTAAGAGCATCCCCAAAACTGTGGACATGATTGCCCTAGTGCAGGATCTTCATGAGAAAGCTGCTGTTTGCACATGCTATTGGTGGTGCTGAAGATGATGAAGAAAATCTCTGTGTTAGGGACAAGATGTTCCAGACTCAGTCACTTACTTAATCCAACCAGATTGGGGGTCATTACATTCTTGTATATTTCATGATGATGAGCTTTTACTTACCTAATTGTTTTTGCATGATGGTAAATTTGTCTCTAACCTTTGTTCTTTAGGGATGGAGCCTATAGAGGTGCCTCTTGAGGAAAACAGTGAACAGGGCCAGGTTTGCCAAAGCAAGGTCTGTGCTGACAGGTGAGACTCTGAAGCAGGTGCGAATCTCAGCTCCAGTAGGCAG
>NW_006182021.1:0-404 GCF_000334495.1 Tupaia belangeri chinensis | reverse complement strand
CTCTCTCCACGTGTGGGTGCTAAGTTCCTGCTCCAGCTGGTGGTCGGCGGAACCGGCCCTCCACAGGGTGCGGGGATGGTCAGACTGGAGTCCAGCTGCTCGGATTGCAGGGAACTGGAAGGTCGTGGCCTCCTTCCCCCCAACAATGGGGATGAGAATGGCGTCTCCCTCCAGGTGTTGTCAGAGGAGACTGTCACGGGTGGCATGAGGTGCATAGAACTTGGTGTTGGTGCCAAGGTTCTGGGAACGTGGGGCCCGGTGCTCAGAGAGCCAGAAAACAAACAGTACAGGGTTTAAATGGGCAAGACTGAGCAGACTTTCCTTAAAGTACAACCTAAGATTTATGACAATTCAATGTAAATAGGAAAATATATTTTAAAAAGAGACATACGGGGACCAGCAGT
>NW_006182020.1:0-404 GCF_000334495.1 Tupaia belangeri chinensis | reverse complement strand
ACTGGCCGTGTCCCCTCCCCTGCACAGGAGGAGAACATCTGCCTGCACTGGGCCTCCTTCACCGGGAGCGCGGCCATCGCGGAGGTCCTCCTGAACGCCCGCTGCGACCTCCATGCTGTCAACTACCACGGGGACACGCCCCTGCACATCGCGGCCCGGGAGAGCTACCACGACTGTGTGCTGTGAGCCCCCGCACACCCACACCCACACCCCAGCCCTGTTGTTGCAGCCGCAGGCACCGTGCATGGGCTCCCTGTCCCCTCCCCAGGCTGTTCCTGTCCCGTGGGGCCAACCCTGAGCTGCGGAACAAGGAGGGGGACACGGCATGGGACCTGACTCCTGAGCGCTCCGACGTGTGGTTCGCGCTCCAGCTCAACCGGAAGCTCCGGCTCGGGGTGGGGGGC
>NW_006182019.1:0-404 GCF_000334495.1 Tupaia belangeri chinensis | reverse complement strand
GTTATAACCACACAAATCCATTGCTCTTTCTGCCAAGGCTTCAGCCATTGCCTTTAACATTGTTTCTCATCTCCATTCACTCATGTAAGCAAAAATATATACTGTCAACTAAGTGCCCGTCTCTGCACATGGCCAACCACTTAGCCATGGACGCTGCCCAAATGGCGTGAGGAGACTAGTGGGAGAAGACAGAAATCAAACAATCACAAGAAATACAACTACAAAATGTAATAATATTACAAAGGAAAATAACAGAAGCTATGAAAGCCAAAGTCTTCATCTACTGTGGGCCCAGGGTGGTCAGGGTAGGGTGCCCTGAGGAAGGGCTGTGTGCCCTGAGCTCTGCAGATGAGCGGGTACAGAGCTAGACCAGGTGGGCAGGGCAGCCAACCACTGCTGCTGCT
>NW_006182018.1:0-404 GCF_000334495.1 Tupaia belangeri chinensis | reverse complement strand
AAGTGCACACACCCTATGGCAAAAATCTTTACAAATAAAAGTAAACGTCCCACGTCACGTGTGCAGCTCGGGGTGATTGGGGTTTGGCTCTGCAACAAGCCTCTCCACTGCTCTCCACTCTGCGGCAGCAGGAGCACAGGCTGAGGGGTACATCAGCCACGTGGACCTTAAACTGGCCTCTCGATCTTTTCCAAGGCTCCTGCAGGGGAAAACGAAAGTACCACTCACACCTTCGGGGAGTAAGAGTGGCTTCCCGGGGGTGCAGACAGCACTCAACTGCAGAAGTCGAGGTAGGATTCTGATGGCTCAGCATCTTGGCCTCAGCTCCCTGGGCTCTGAGTTATACTCAGAGAGGGTGGTGGTGACCCTGAGGTTACCTCTGACAGCCTGGCTTCGATTGGCAT
>NW_006182017.1:0-404 GCF_000334495.1 Tupaia belangeri chinensis | reverse complement strand
TGTTATATACAGTATGCACCATAATGTTCCTCCAGCATAGTGTATTTTAAAGTCCTCCTGATCATAATTTAAACATGTGCTTTCAAGTTATTGTTATTCATTTCTATGTTTTATAGATTCCATGAAGGCAGAACTTCATTTTATTCACTGTTATTGCCCCAGTACCTGGAACAGTGCCTGGCACACAGTAGATCCTCAGTAAATATTTATGGGAAAACAACTGACTTTGTTAATTTACAGCTTTTAAGGTATTAAACCATAAAAAAATGTAATATTATGTGTAGTAATTGTTAGGTTCTTTTAAAAAATCACCAACAAGGATCTTCCATTCAAAAATCTCTAAAAGTAAGAAACAGGTCTCATCTCTTATATGTGCTGGATTCCCACATAGCCGACCACGGTTC
>NW_006182016.1:0-404 GCF_000334495.1 Tupaia belangeri chinensis | reverse complement strand
AAAAAAAAAAAAAAAAAGAAAGAAAAGAACTAAGTGTTGAGCAGTTTCACATGCAAAAGGAAGGAAACGGTCACAGGGAGACCTTTGAGGAGGCTGGTTTAACAAAGAAGGAAAGAGGGCAAGCTGCCCGGCTTGATAGATAACAAATATCAGTAATATCCAGCGTTGGAAAGGGCGGGGAAGCCAACGTTTTCGTGTGCTGTTGATAATATAAATTGAATAGTACTTTTGGAGAGACATTTAGCTGTACCTATTCAACATATTCATGGTTCAAGCCTCCGACCCAACATTCCCACTTCTGGGAGTTCATCCTACAGAACAATTCCCACAAATGCACAGAGAAACGTATGCAAAGACACGTCGTGCAGCATGTGTATAGTGGCAACCTGGAAACAACCCAAACG
>NW_006182015.1:0-404 GCF_000334495.1 Tupaia belangeri chinensis | reverse complement strand
CTACATTGTATTAAAGAAGAACTCTAAGCTCAAAGAATCTGAATCTTTATTCTGGTGGTAAGCATAGCTGTCCTTCCAACTGGAAGAAGACACTGTTTTCCAAAGCTATTTGTATGCAAATACCCTGTAGATACAGCCTGGGACTAAAGCAGTACATACCTCTGCCCATAAGACATGCATGAATGTGAGTGATTAGGGAATCTGCTCCAGTAGCATATATAGCACTCCTTTTAGTGGCCACATGGCAATTAATTATACTAATGCTCTATGATACATTTAAGTACATTTTTAAAGAATTATCCATTGTTTCTAAAGACACCATTATTATTCTTGGGCTTCTATTATTTCTTTGAGATTAATCTAAAGGGGGATTGCTGTAACAGACTATAATGGACTTTTGAGGG
>NW_006182014.1:0-404 GCF_000334495.1 Tupaia belangeri chinensis | reverse complement strand
TCTCTGGTGAGTGCATGTGCCCTCTGGAAATGAAAAAACAATTCATTACATGCAACTTGTTCCAAGAAGTAAGAAAAAATATCACTGCAACTTAGGTCCTTTATCATCCCCAAAGTGAAGTATTTAAATATATTGTCCAGACCAGTCACAGCGGCACACCGTTGAGGTGCTGTGCTCTGAAGGCAAGGATCACATGGGAAGCCTGGGTTCGATTCCAGGCCCAACCTAAAGGCCAGGTGTGGTGGTATGCACCGGTATTCCAGTGACCTGGGAGGGGAGGAAAGAGGATCACAACGGTGAGATCTTGTCTACTTTGCAAATAATAAAGGGAGGAAAAGTAACCAAGAATATGGATATTGGCAAAGACTCGTGCAAGTGAGGCACAACTCTGGAGCTGGGGGGCC
>NW_006182013.1:0-404 GCF_000334495.1 Tupaia belangeri chinensis | reverse complement strand
ACAACCAGGTAGGCTTTATCCCTGGGATGCATAGATCATTGAACATATGCAGAACAAAAAATGTAATACATCATATCAACGGAAATAAAGATAAAAATCTTATGACCATATCTATAGATACAAAAAAGAAATATTTGATAAAATACATCTCTTCATATCAAGACACTCAGCAAAATAGAGGTAGAAGGAATATTTTTTAACACAATAAAAGACATAGAAAACAGAC
This sequence comes from Tupaia belangeri chinensis, assembly GCF_000334495.1. NCBI lineage: Eukaryota > Metazoa > Chordata > Mammalia > Scandentia > Tupaiidae > Tupaia > Tupaia belangeri. Next base: position 178 of record NW_006182013.1, on the reverse strand, counting down.
CTATTGAGAACATTATACTGAATAGTATGAACAGTATGGAACAGCCAAACCTGTCCACTTTCTCCACTTCTTTTGGACATAGTGCTGAAAGTCCTAACCAATGAAATCAGACAAGAGAGCAAAACAAAAGGCATTTGGATAAGAAGCTAAACTGTCCATATTTGTAGATGATATGATT
>NW_006182012.1:0-404 GCF_000334495.1 Tupaia belangeri chinensis | reverse complement strand
ATAAAGATCAGTGGACCAACAGGTGGCTGGGTCTCACAGGGCTGACTGTCATTGTCCCGGACCTGACAGCTTGAATATCACACAGGGTACGTGTGCATGCATGTCCAGTGTTCTGAGAGCAGAATGGAGGACAAGGAATTGCAGAGTAGTCATTCTCCTGTAGGGGTGATTTCTTACTTTTTGCTCTCTTTCTTTCAGGCTAGCTCACACATCCTATAGCAAACTAAGAAAAAAATACAAAGGATAAATTGTAATTTAAAAGTGCTGTTTCAGGGGAGTTTGTGGAAAACCAGATTTTAAAGCAAAGGCAGCCAGCCCTGTAGCCTAGTGTTTAATGAACCTGGGTCTCACATGGCTGACCACTGTTCAGATTCTGGTCCTAGAGGCTTGAAAAACACACCAGG
>NW_006182011.1:0-404 GCF_000334495.1 Tupaia belangeri chinensis | reverse complement strand
AACCTTTGACAACCTTCACTGCAAGCTGTGCCGACCTCTTGCTTTATAGGGGTCATGCAAAAACAGCATACGTGTGCATCTCTCCTCAGTGAGAGTGTACTGTGAAACCCAAATTGAAGCTGCCAGCTGCTGCAGGTAGCCAATATCCCTTACAGTGCCCTGGATATTGCTAATAGAGGACATGGATAATTGCCATTCTCAGAAGATGAGTAATTGGCAGAAAGGAACCAGCAGAGGAACTGTGAGTAGTCACTACACTCAATACCTTTCTAATCCTTTCCTCCCCTGAAAGCAAAAGGAACAGAGTAAGTTCAAAGCAGGTAGAAAATACAATCAAAGGATTTCAGACAGGATCAACTGCATGACTTAGTGATTAAGGGAGCTGGATACCACATGGCCAACTG
>NW_006182010.1:0-404 GCF_000334495.1 Tupaia belangeri chinensis | reverse complement strand
CTCCAGTGAGGGCACGCACCCTATAGCAAAATTTCTCAAAATAAATAAAACAGTGGAAAATACTATTTTCAGGCAAGGTTGAATTCAAAGGAAAAATCATTCAAAAAAGACATTGAGGATCTTTTTATATTGATTAATACAATCAGATTTGAAGACATACCAATTAACATCTCTTAAGTAATGATAATAAAATCTGTTGGAAATACAGGGGAAAAACAGGTAGATCAGAAATTTTTATTAATGATTATATCACACTTTGGTCACTTTTTGAGAGAATAGATCAAAAAGAAAACGATGTAGAGAATTAAAAGAAAACGATTAATGTGAATTTAAGATTATATCATTGTTTAGGACAAAGTAAAAATTACCATCTCGGGGGCCCAGCAGGTGGCATGGTGGTTAAG
>NW_006182009.1:0-404 GCF_000334495.1 Tupaia belangeri chinensis | reverse complement strand
GGCAGGAAGACTGTGACATAGCAAGACCCTGAGCACTCTTAGCGCCTTGTGGACTTATAAGCAGGCATGGCTGAAGAATACGAACTGCACGTACGTCATTGAAATTAACAGACCGTAGTTCTCCTGTGCCGCTTCTCCTGTTCTAAGAACACCACGCCTCTCCGCCCGATTCAGGTAAAACTCGGTTCTCATTATAGCTGTGGTGTTCTGAGCCCTTTCCTCAGGTGGAAAGCTGTGCTGAGCCTTCTGCGAGCATTACCTTATGCAATCCCCACAGCAATCCTATGAGGCACATTAACACATGAGCAAATGGGCTGCAGAGGCCGAATAAATAAGAGTCGTGTTCAAACCCAGGTCTGGGTCAAAAACCTGTCCGCATCCCTGGAAGGGCATAGTCAGTACCT
>NW_006182008.1:0-404 GCF_000334495.1 Tupaia belangeri chinensis | reverse complement strand
AGCCATCTGCTGATTCATGACATTTTTGACAACCCAATATAAATAATTGGGGTTGGAGAGCCAGCAGTTAAGGGCTGAATAAATACTTTCTTCAGCTGTTTGGAATCCTGTAGTAGCTGCTTGAATTTTGAAAGCAGAGCTAATATTTTGAAAGTGGAGGCTCCTTCATGTGCCATTCACCCTTTTGGACACCCACAGGCTGAGTCGAGAAGGTAGAGCTATACAGAGACAGCTTTGCAAGGGCTGACAGATGTCAGTTCTATCTTGTGCTGTTAGGAGACATTTCATAGCAGCAGGACTTTAAACTATGCTAGAAAACGCCGCCCCTGGAATTATCCCGGGCTGCAGATCACTTTCTTTTCTTTTAATTCTTTAATTAATTAATTAATTTTTAATTCTTATTT
>NW_006182007.1:0-404 GCF_000334495.1 Tupaia belangeri chinensis | reverse complement strand
TTCTGCTCCCCACAGCTGGCCATCCAGGCCATGGTCCTCCTAGCCGTGGGCGGGTGGGTGTCCATGGAGGGGCTGTGCTGTGTCGCCCACCCCCGTATCCCTCCCCGCCCCACTCCGTCTCCTGCATTGCCTCCTGCATTGCAAGTCAGGCTGGGGCAAGCCTCCAGGGGCAACACATCCAGTGCCCTGGTCGCTGCCCCTGGCACCACGATGGACCCGGGTGGAGAGGAGCCCTCCAGAGTGCGGTTCTCCTAATGCGTGTGTTTTCCTCTCTGTCTACCTTGTTTGTCCTGCCAGTAGCACGTTTGTCTCAAGTGGAAGGAGAGTATGAGAAGGGAAGAGCACAGGAAATATAATTTGGGGGCAAACCCTGGTGAGGTAAGGTATTTGTGGGACACATATAT
>NW_006182006.1:0-404 GCF_000334495.1 Tupaia belangeri chinensis | reverse complement strand
CAACTACCCTGAAAGTCCTTTCCCCATTAGGAGACAGCAAAGTGGCCACAGGCAATGAAGTCCTGGCTTCCCATGAGGCTCCTGGCGAGACCTAAGCCCCACCCACCAAGACTAACGGATGCCAATACTGTCACCAGAGAAGGCCGGATGGCAGGTGCCTGGGACAGGGGCAGGTGCCCCAGGAGGGCATGTACAGCTACTGTAAATAACCTTCTTCCCCACCCAGCAACCCAGACTGGACTCCAGTCTCCTTTCATGGAGACACAGGCTTCCCGGGAGCCACCAAACCTCCTTAGTGGGACAGCCATGGGAGAGGCACCTGCTCCTCCTGTTTGGACTGCCTTCCTTCAGACAGCTCCAGGGGATCCTTTTGCTGGGGCTCCTAGCAAACCCTTTATTTATTT
>NW_006182005.1:0-404 GCF_000334495.1 Tupaia belangeri chinensis | reverse complement strand
CTCAAACCATGGTTGACCATGTGGGAGTCCTACATCTCAACTACTATACCACCTGCTGGTCCTGGGACACGGTATTTTTAAAATACCTCCCATATACTCCCTTTTTTAATTGCTAGAGGGCACAGTAGTTCCCCAGAGAAAGACAGAGATGGAGAAAGAGAGAGAGAAACAAAGCACCACCCCCACGGGGTGCAATCACACTGCAACCCCTTCTACCCATTTCTCCTCCTCACATGCACATGTGTGCGGCATGTTCTTTAAAACTGAGAAGGGATTGAAACCACAGTTAGCCAGCCATGAGGGATCTCGCTCCCTTAACCAACGGGCTACAAGGCTAGCCTTTTAAAATTCTTTATAACTACCACCTAAAGAGTAAATTGAGGGGCCAACAGATGGCATAGCGA
>NW_006182004.1:0-404 GCF_000334495.1 Tupaia belangeri chinensis | reverse complement strand
TGGGCCATGCATATTCATACACATCCTCCAACCACATTCTCCATGAACAAGTTGGTGGTAGTATTTATACCATGGGAACAGTCTTTCTAAAACCAACTCATCTACATACTAAGAAATGCTGAAGTAAAAAAATGCCATGAGAAAGTTGTAGCATATCCAGATTACTAAAGAAAGCCAAGAATAAGTTGAGGGCCTGGCCTGATTAATTTTTTACTCTTCATTCATCTAGAGAAATGCCAATATCAAATATGACAGTGCCTGAATATCATAGAAATAACCGATTATGGTATATAAGTTTATGTGTTTTTGTTTTTTTTCTAACTTACAGGCACAGTGAATGTCTAGGCACTGTCTTCGTGTCAAAGCTAGATAGAGTGTAGATCAAATCAAATGATTATGGAACA
>NW_006182003.1:0-404 GCF_000334495.1 Tupaia belangeri chinensis | reverse complement strand
CTTTTTCTGACATTTCTGTATATTTCTCTGTATATTTGCATCAAATATATTTTTTGAGAACACCCTGCAGAAGTGGTAGGATAAGAGAAAAAGCCACTCTGCTCCCCCTCTTTTCTCATCCTGGCCAGAATACCCATTTTCCCAAAGCTCCTTAGTCCCATCTGTCACCATGGCTAGGCCACGAAGGGGACCATGGACCACTGAAGATTAGTTGCATCAGCTAAAAGAGGAGAGTGGGAGATGCCCTTCCTGCTTGCCCTGGAAACCAGATCTTCCACTTGAACCAGACCTGTCAATTTATCCCTGTATTTCCAGTAACATAAGTGGCCAGGGAAACCCTAGATGCCTAATGTAATACCTGCAGTGAGATAGAAAGTCCCCTGGCGTCTACTCACAAAGTTGTC
>NW_006182002.1:0-404 GCF_000334495.1 Tupaia belangeri chinensis | reverse complement strand
AGTTTTTCCATAATACACATTTTCCATGAGCCTTTTATATGGAGTTGAATTAATTTCCGTGTTTTTTTTCTTCTTTTTTCCATCTGATGAGCTCTGCGTACAGTACTCCTCTGCTCTGCCAGTGTAAGAGCTCATTCCTGCCGTCAGCACTGATAAATATTGTTCTAGACAGACTAAATGTTCAGCTTTTTTTTTAATAGCTGACTCTTTAGAGGAACCATGATGGCAGGAGGAGGGAGGTGGCAGGTATGGGAGGCACGTCTGTCGATATTTCCTTGGCGTTGGCATTTCATCAAGGAACATAGCACTGAAAGGCGGCCGTCCCTCCCACGGGCGGGGACTGCGGCTGCGTGGCCACAGCGTAAGGCCGTGTGAAGAGGACTTGGGTACGTGGAGCACTGGCC
>NW_006182001.1:0-404 GCF_000334495.1 Tupaia belangeri chinensis | reverse complement strand
CTTAACCATCATGCCACCTGCTAGCCCCATGGGTTCTGCATTCTTACTCTTTTTCCCACAGGCCCCCGGGGATGAACAGGCTTCTGTGAACTGACTCATGCTGACCACAGTCACAAAAGACTGACTAGAGTGCCAATTAATTACTTTACAACAAGAAGGATAAATATCAGGTGGAGCAGATCAGAGTGTTTTCTGGGCACCACACTCTGTGGATAAACCTTCCTGAGAAATCCAACTTATCATCAGAAGGTAGCTTGGTGTATGGGAAGAGTGAGCTCAAGTGTCATTAAGCTGTGAAAGATCAGTGCTTCCTTCTCCGTTAGAGGAAAAGACCACTTCACTCACACAGTGGAGAGCTACGTCCTCCCTCTCTAGGACAAAGTAATCCTCCTGAGGGCTACTAT
>NW_006182000.1:0-404 GCF_000334495.1 Tupaia belangeri chinensis | reverse complement strand
AGCCATTACACCAACTGCTGGTCCTGGTGCTGAACTTCGTACAGATGCTTTCCTGAAGTTTGACTTGTACTTCCGGCTGTGGGGCGATTCCGTCAGGGATGTCCTCCTGTGACTTCAGACTGAACGTGGACAGAACTGTTTCGCCAGTGCAGCATCATCTTTTCCATTTCCATTAATGATGCCATTAATTTTGTTACTTAGAATAGAAAGATTGGATCAGGGATTGAAAATTCATGTGTGGATGGCAGTAAAGGAGGGATATAGGCTGGGAAGGGACTGTGGTAAGACTGAAGACACATTTGCCCAATCAAGGGACAGTCACTATTGAGCTCTGGCTCAGAATTGAGCATAGGAATATCAGTCCAGAATTGTCATACCTTCTAGTTTAATGAGAGAAAAAAAAA
>NW_006181999.1:0-404 GCF_000334495.1 Tupaia belangeri chinensis | reverse complement strand
CTCTGACAAGCACACACACCCTATAGTAAAACTCTCCCTCTAAAAAAAGAAAAGAAAAAATATAGTATATAGCCAAATAAAACTGAGAAAATCTACCTGCTATTGGCTGTTCTCAGGGATTCATATTGCTGTTATTTCAGGTGCTGGTGAGGCCTGAGTGAAAATACTAGTTGAACATTAACTTAATTAAATTTGACTGAGGAAGCCCCTGAGCAAACTTAATGTATTCACAACTTTATTGAAGGGCATTTTTGGAAACAGTAGACTAATATACATAAAATTAGAGAAAGGGCTTTAAAAACCCTCATTTGGGGCCAGCAGATGGCATGCTGGTTAAAGTGGCTGGATACTGCAGAGCTGACTATACAGTTAAAGCCCAGACCCCATGGTTAGAAAATCATGCC
>NW_006181998.1:0-404 GCF_000334495.1 Tupaia belangeri chinensis | reverse complement strand
CCTGTTCCTGGCGTGCCCTGTCCCTGGCTTGTCCAGCACAGAGCCCGGCACAGTGAGCACAAGCAGTGGTTGTGAAAATGAAAGGAGCGAACGAGCAGATGTTGCAGAAGGTGCAGACTTGATGGGCCTCCAGGACGAGGGGCTGAGCTGGGTGGGAGGTGGTGGGTGCTGGTGGGTGGCAGGAGGCATCAGATTTCAATGGCATGTTCTCATGACCTGAGGCCAGGAGCACTCCAGAACAAGGTTTACAGGGGAACTTGTGATCCAGAGGAAGACAGGAAGAGTTCAGGGGCCTTTCCAGAACACGCCCCTTGGGCAGCTGTAGGTAGGGGCCTGGTGTTTGGAGAAATCGCAGTGAAGGTATCAGTCAATATGGTAGGTTTGCAGCAGGCCAGTTGAAGGTT
>NW_006181997.1:0-404 GCF_000334495.1 Tupaia belangeri chinensis | reverse complement strand
CCTCTCAGGATTTTAAGCATGCACATGCACAGAGTGATTTTCTACCTTCCAGGTCCAGGACTCAACCTACTCATGCACAGTCAGCCTAGTGCCTTCTTCTCTATGCCACCTGCTGGTCCCCAATAGATGGTAGCTCTTATTATCATCACCAAGACTGTGCAGTAACCGTATTTGAGAGGGGATTTTAGTCACATTTCATCCACTCACAAAGAGCTCCCAAAGGCCTGGTGACCACAAATGAAGCCTTAACTCAGACAGTAGAGTCTTTGAAAGGAACAGAATTAAAGTATGATCTGTCTTTCCATGATGGGATCCAAAGCTATTAGTCAACCTAGAACACATGTGCTCTGTAAATCAGCTCCACATGTTCAGAGATAACTTTGAAGTAGCATGCTAAGTTGGGG
>NW_006181996.1:0-404 GCF_000334495.1 Tupaia belangeri chinensis | reverse complement strand
TTACGCTAACTGCTGGTTCCCTCCACTAGTATCTTTTGAACTGAGATCTGCATTGTGAGAAAGATTCATCTAAAGGTGGTCTAAGAAAGGAGACATCCAGGAGAAGGAAAAGCAAATGTAACAGCCTAAAGCCAAGAATGAGCTTGACTTAACTCTAGAACAGGGAGAATGTTGGGGCGTCCAGAAAATTGTGAATGAGTGAACGAGTAAGGGAAGAACACTGAGCAGGTACTAAGGATGAAGAAATAAAAGCCACATTTGTTTTCCTCAACTCACTCACACCTTATTACCCTAGGGTGCTTGTAGATAGCAATAATAGGCACCATTACAGATCACCTGCGGGCATTTATGGCACTGCTCAATATTTACAGGTGCCCTCAAAGATCAGCTTCCATGACAGTCAT
>NW_006181995.1:0-404 GCF_000334495.1 Tupaia belangeri chinensis | reverse complement strand
TCTCTGAAGAGCACATGTGTCCTATAGCAAACACTGAAAAAAAATAAATAAACAAAATAAAAATATATAAAAGTAAATTCATGTGGAATTTTTAAAAACTTATAGTAAGTATATGCAGGAAAATTGCAAGTTGAATTTTAAAATTTATCCCCCAAGAGACAGAAATGCTATGACTCACATTTGCCCGAATTATTTTTCTTCTGAAGTGGGTGCATTCCATAAACATAACCCTGAACTGGCAAAGCATGATACTTGCACACGATGGCAAAAGCGAAGATCTACCCTACTCACAAGCAAAGGTAGAGGAAACTGTAAGTCCCACATTTCATCTGTCTTCACTCAGCATTTTTAAAGTGAATTTGGAAACTGTGGTTAAATTTGTGACAGTCATTTATTTGACTTTT
>NW_006181994.1:0-404 GCF_000334495.1 Tupaia belangeri chinensis | reverse complement strand
TGGGAGTCCAGCGACATAGCCAACACTGTCTTTTTAAAGCTTCACCCAACCCATGGGCTACAGTTAACTTACTGCCCTAATACTGGGAAAGCCAAACAAGCCACAGAGGACCTGTACTCGTTTGGGGCTGAGGAGCACTGAAGAAATAGCTTGTAACACTTAAAGTGTGATTTGTGCTTAGCACTGTCGGTTTGTATATTTTTCTTCATAATTCTGAGATATATACCTTTATTAACTCCATTCTACAGACAGGTTAACTTTCCCAGAGGCCACAAGGCCAATAAATGGTAAAGCCAGCATCCAAACCCGAGCAGTTTGGCTCCTCCAACACACTGGAATAGTAAGCCAGTCCCTGACTGATACACAGAAAGGAAGATGCTCAAGGATGTGGGAAGATGGAGAAC
>NW_006181993.1:0-404 GCF_000334495.1 Tupaia belangeri chinensis | reverse complement strand
ACAGCACACACCTCCGAAGGAAGGAGTCTGTTTACACGGCCTCGAGGGTGTGGCTGGAGATGATCGCTGCTCACTGCACTAAGGCACTGTCTGCATTCATCGGCATGGCTCTTAAAAGCTAACAATCCACTGACAAGTGCTGATGTCTTCCAGTGACCTTTCTGAATCCCTCATTTTGAGAAGGAGTGAAAAACAAATACTCATATCTCTCCCTAGCTAACTTTTCCTGAAGAGGGTCTTGTGGAGCAAAGCCAGTCCTTGGAGGTAAATACAAACTCTGGACTGTAAAGTCTCACCACGACACCCCATCACCAGGGGACAAATCCCCCCATCTGACTGCCCCGGTCCTGCTGGTTTTTACTTTCTGCTACTCTTTGCGAGTAATATTTGCTTTTTTTTTTTTT
>NW_006181992.1:0-404 GCF_000334495.1 Tupaia belangeri chinensis | reverse complement strand
CACTTGCCAGAGAGAGACAGAGAGACAGATACAGAGAGAGGGACAAAGCACCTCCCGTGGGTCACGGTCACACTGCAATCCCTTCTCTTCCCTCTCCTGTTGGGATTTTGGGCACAGTGGACGCGTGCCCGGCATGCTTCTCAAGCCGCCAAGTCTGGGACTTGGATTGTACGGTCAGCCATATGGGATCCAGCTCCCTCAACCACCGAACCACGTGGCTGGCCCTGTTTTTCCTTGTTGTTGTTTTTTTGGAGATTAGCGCTAAAGATCCCTGCTCTTCTCCCTGATGATATTTAGTCAACTGGCAAAGAAAGAAAGAAGAAGAGAAAGAAAGAAGAAATCAAGAGAAGAGAGAGAGAAAGAAGGAGGGAAAGATGGAAGGAAGAGGGAAGGAAGGAAGGAAG
>NW_006181991.1:0-404 GCF_000334495.1 Tupaia belangeri chinensis | reverse complement strand
TTTTTTTAAATATATGAATACAGTGTGTAATGGGGTAATTAGCCTGTTCATCATCAAACATTTATTTTCACTTTGGGTTGAGAGCATTCAAAATCCTCTCCTTTAGCCCCTCTGATAGCTATAGTGAGTTATTATGCTAGCCACCCGGCTGTGTGGTGGATGGTGCACTAGAACTGATTCCTCTCTTCTAACTGTAGTTTTCTATCTGTTAACTCCCCCACCCTTCCCATCGCTATAAATTAACATTCCTTATCTATGTTCTCAGTTGCCAAAGCTCTCAGCCTAAGTTGGGCATTTTGGCATCTAATGACAATGCCTGTCTGCATACTAGCTGAGGAACTGTTAGCATTTTGATTTGTAAACTTTCCCTCTTATAGCCTATGCTCACATATGGTTCTTTTTTT
>NW_006181990.1:0-404 GCF_000334495.1 Tupaia belangeri chinensis | reverse complement strand
CAGATACTCCTCTTTGAGGTTTTTTTTTTTTTTTTTGTTCATTTCATAGTTATGATTCTTTGAAGTAGGTACTCTGATCATCATCTCTGTAAGTGAGAATTCTCAGCATTTACCTAAGAATATAGAGCTAGTAAGTGACTGAACTAGAATTAAAAACCTTTTTCTTCCTTTTCTGTTTTTATAGAAAAATTTAAAAATTAGTAGTTATCTAGTCTCCAGTAGTTTGATAAAAGCATAATAATACCTAGAACTCTCACTTTTTAAAAGTAGGTTCTTAACCACTTGGCTTCTTTTCCTTAATGAATATAAGTATATTCAGTTTTTAATATCTTCTTGAATAAATTTCAGTATAGTATATTTCTCTAGAAAACTGTCTATTAGGGAACCAGCAGTTAGTGTAATGG
>NW_006181989.1:0-404 GCF_000334495.1 Tupaia belangeri chinensis | reverse complement strand
GGGCGTTTGCCGTCTGCAAAGTGGGACGTGCCTTGAGCATCTTAGGGCTGAGTTTCCAAAAGCAACCATCATCATCGCCATCAAATTTGCCCAGGTATTTGTGATATGCCAGGCTCTTTACCAAGCACATCAGTTCCTTGAGTCCTCACAAGCATCCTAGGAGTCTCTTAGACCCATTTTATACTGTTGCCATCCCTGCCTGACTCACGAGGAACTTCAAACTCAGAACGGTGATGCGGCTCACCCAAGTTTCACAGCCAGTCAGAGCAGGGCTGCGTCGAGCGCCCACTCTCTCAACCACCTGCCTTGCCCTGAGAATGAGGAGGACCTAGGGCGTCATGGGGAGGACCCTTAAAAGCTTGAAAATCAGGTCAGCTCTAGAGCACAGAGGTTACATGCTATGC
>NW_006181988.1:0-404 GCF_000334495.1 Tupaia belangeri chinensis | reverse complement strand
TACAACATCTGCTGGCCCCAACAAACTATTTTGGAAAAAAGCTCTACTATTTTATAATCCTTCTAGCAACATACAAGCATTGTAATCTTTCTGTATCACTGCTAACACTTGCTACTTTCTATTTGTTATTATTACTACTTCCTTAAAATTGTAGCTATTTCAATAGGTATAAAGTGGTATTTTATTATGTTATTATTTTAATTTCTCTAATGAATAAATGATGTTGAGTGTCATTTCACGTAATTGGATTTATTGGCTATTTGTATATCTTCTGTAGAGAAATGTCTATGTAAATCTTTTGCTCATTTTTAAAATTTTTATTATTATTTTTAAATCACTGTACATCTTTAAAGCATATCATTTTGCCACCTTGATAAATAAATATACAAATAAAGTTAAATAAA
>NW_006181987.1:0-404 GCF_000334495.1 Tupaia belangeri chinensis | reverse complement strand
TTCAGTGCTACCATGAGACCTGAACCCCAGAGGGGTGGCCCAGAATGGGGACAAAAGCCCCAGCCTTTGGGGCCAGATTGACCTGCCACCTGTAACAGGCCACTTCTCCATCCGGATCTTGGAACTGAGGGCTTAATACGTCCTGTCCCAGCCAAGCCTCCGCCATGTTACTCTGAGGGAAAAGAAAGAATCCATTTGTTGAACAAATGTTTGTTGAGCACTTCCTGCGGGTCTGGCACTGGGGACGGGGCAGCCTCTGCCTCTGTGGAGCTCACACCTTGGTGGAGCAAGTGGGCAGTGCCCAAGGAAGACAAGTGGCCATCACGTTTGAGGGGAGCCGAGCTACCAGCCCGAGACAGAGCAGGAACGGGTGGGATTTAGTAGGCGGGCCAGGGCAGGGACGG
>NW_006181986.1:0-404 GCF_000334495.1 Tupaia belangeri chinensis | reverse complement strand
CACCTTTTTAAAATATTTTCCAATTGCAATAAGTGGAAATTCTATAATTAATTCAATCCAATCAATAACCATTACATTCAAACTCCTTAGAAAGAACAAGAATCATGGAAATACAATAATTGTCCTAAAGAAGCTGATAATCTAATGATGAGTAAAGCATGCAAAAATAACTCAAACAAATGTAAAAAACTGATAGATGCACGAATGGAGGTTGAAGGTGCTTTGGCAGCATAGAGGAAAGAGTTTAACTTTGATTAGGTGAGTGAGTTAGGGAAGGAATTCATAGCTGCAACTGAATTATTGCACTGAGTTGCATTTAGATGCAACTGAACTGTTTTTCTCAGATTGGCAGCTACGGTGGTGATAGACTTCAATAGTAGGATATATGAAGGCTGAATGAGGTT
>NW_006181985.1:0-404 GCF_000334495.1 Tupaia belangeri chinensis | reverse complement strand
CACAGTGTTAAGCACAGTATTAACCTCGTGAATGAAAAATGTAATGGTCTACTCAGTCTTCATCTAAGATTGCCAGAGGTCCACATCCGTGCTGGTTGGACAGGCATGAAAATTTAATAGAAATAGCTGTCTTCCCTTATTCTTGTACTCCTTTATCAAATTATGGCTGAGTATTGGAGACATTGGGAGGCATGTAAATGGTTAAGTTCATTGTCTAGTTTCCAAGTGGAAAGTCATAATCAACCAAGAATGCTTAAGTTACTGAACTAGGTACTGCAATTTTTCAGCCTAAACCTAGTTAAAAATATCAATAGAAGGGGTCAGCAGGTAGCATAGCAGTAAAGGCATTGGTCTTCTATGTGTCAACCACAAGTTGAGCCCCAGACCTGACAGCTTGAAAATCA
>NW_006181984.1:0-404 GCF_000334495.1 Tupaia belangeri chinensis | reverse complement strand
AGCTGCACGCGTTGGGTCCAATCTCCACGCACAGGTGACAGCTGTCCTGTCACACAGCGATGGGGCTTGACCCTGGGAGCCTGCCAGGAGACTGGGCCTGCCACAGGACTCCCCAGGGGAGGCGGCGCCGTGGTGAGCGTGGCTGGGCTGTCTCACTGTATGAGGCTTAGTGCGTCCTGTCACAGGGGACCTTCGCTGAGTGTCACTGGGCCTGACATGCTGAGGGTTGGAGGGACCAGAGGGACTAATGCAGCTTCTTGAGTCCAAGGGAAAAGGCTGGCTGGCCTCTCAGGGATGCCAGGAAGGAGCGGACGGGACACTTGCCCAGGGAGGGCTGTTGCTGTGGACTCTGGATGGTGAACCTGGGCGGGCACTGTCAGGGCCGCTGATCTGCAAGGGGCTGT
>NW_006181983.1:0-404 GCF_000334495.1 Tupaia belangeri chinensis | reverse complement strand
GCTGATGCGGCCAGCAGCTACACACGCTCTCCCACGAGTGGAGAGAACTCCGGACACCTGACACACCCTCAGGTGACCGTGTCACCTCACAGCGGCCGAGTCAGAGCAAGTGACCACCCACCAGCTCCCCAGCTGACCCCCCCCAGGGTCCACCAGCCTCACCCCACCTGCTCACTGCTGTTCCTGCAGCAGCTCCTGGCATGCGGCGCCTGGGTCGGGGCTAGGCCAGGGCTGGCCGTCCTCTCCTGAAAGGGCCAGTGAGTGCCCCAGCTCTGCGGGCCAGCTGGGCTCCAACCACTCAGGGCACAAGCGGCCACTGATGACACGTGGGTGTGGGCATATCCAGGCAAAGTTTTCCGCCTAAACGGCACATCTGCCGGCCCCTGGGCGAGACACCTGAAGCA
>NW_006181982.1:0-404 GCF_000334495.1 Tupaia belangeri chinensis | reverse complement strand
CTCCAGCAAGCACACATGCCTATAGCAAAAAAACCTAAAAAATAAAATTAAAATAAAGAACTCTGACACAATATTTAAAAAAGAAAACACTAATAAGTGAAGTAACATATAGTAAGGTAGATCAGGGTAGCTGACCTTGAGCAGGTTAACCTCTTCAGAGACTTCATCTCTCTTCAGAGACACAGCGATGTACCTGTAACGTGGCAGTAAAAACGGAACCTACTCTGAAGGGTGAGGTGACATGTACGGCGTTCCTGGGAAACAGTGTGCACATCGCTCCCTTCCAAGGACCCCTCGCCCTCCCCCACAACAACCAAAGGTTAGCCGACGAAAGAGGGGTGTCCGGCAACGCGGGGGCACGGAGCAAGTGCCATCTAGGGCAGAGGAGCCTGCCACAGAAGAGA
>NW_006181981.1:0-404 GCF_000334495.1 Tupaia belangeri chinensis | reverse complement strand
CATAGGAGGCTCTGGGGAAGGGGGCTGCCTCTCTGGAGGGCATCTGGGATGCGCCATCACGCACGGAGAGGGGAAGAGGCCTGCGGAGCTGTCTCAGAGGGGAGCGGGAAGACACGCAGGTTGTTCTCAGGACTAGGCCGGGCCTGCTCCGAAGGATGGGGTGCATATCATGCACCAGTTTTCACAAGCTCCAGGGAGGCGACAGTCCCGATCGGAGTGACAAGGTGATGTCACTGGCCTGGGCGCCCACCCGGGGCCGTTTAGAGTGAGGGGTGGGGTCAGCCCCATGGAGGCCAGCGCTGGGGGATAAGCAGGACTGGCCGCCTGGACTTCCCTTGGAGGGCGAGACCCGGGCTCCAGGAGTGGGTCCTCGCTGCACCCTGGGGAAGGCCGGCGATCACCTC
>NW_006181980.1:0-404 GCF_000334495.1 Tupaia belangeri chinensis | reverse complement strand
ACAGAAACCACACCATGAAGAAAATGGTCGATGGTTTTCTGCGCAATAAATGATATCACAAAGTGAGCAAATGATGAACAGACTGAGAAAAGATATTTGCGGTATATTTTCAGCAACAATCAAAGAATTAAAAGCTAAATTATACCAGGCACTCAGTAGTAAATCGAGAAGAAAAACATATGCAACTCAGTATGGAAAACAGGTAAGCGCGCTCGCTAGAAATTCAAATAGTGAGTAAACCTGAAGAGACGCTCAACTTATTAGCAAAGAGAAACAAACATAAATGGGCCAGCCTGTGGAGCGATGGTTAAGGCAACTAGGTTCCACAGGGCCAACTGAGTTGTTCAAGTCTCAGACTCAGCAGCTTGAGACACATGCCAGGTGTGTGTGAGTGTGTGTGTGTG
>NW_006181979.1:0-404 GCF_000334495.1 Tupaia belangeri chinensis | reverse complement strand
CTAACTGCTGGTTCCCTTACTTTTTTCAACTTGGACACCTCATTAAATAAGTATGTATAATAGTTTGACAGTTAATTCTCTCAGGTTTTCTAGCTAGATACTCATATCATCTCTAAACAATGAAATTTTATCTCTTCCTTTCTAAATTTTATTTTTCTCATCCACTTTATCTATAATCAATTATAAACATGAATAGTGAAGCAGAAATTATTTTATTGACCATATCTTTAATGATGTTGTTCCCTTAAAGCATGATGCTGGCATTTAGAATGAAATGTATACAATTTGTCATGTAAAGGAGTTGTCTGTATATCTCTACTTATTTTTTTTATTCATCATGAGTTTACTTATTTTAACATTTCATCATATTTCACTTGGGCTCAATTCTGACAATACAGTGTATG
>NW_006181978.1:0-403 GCF_000334495.1 Tupaia belangeri chinensis | reverse complement strand
GAGGTGACGTCTGGGCTTTCATTTGCTTCCCCGGTGCACTCAGAATCGCCCAGGCCAGCTCTGCAGTTTCAGAACCCCACCTTAGAGCTACTTCCTTGAGAGGAGAAGAAAATAAAACTTCGTGGGCCATTTTCCTGTCTTTCCCCACCCTCGGCATCTCAGCGCATGGCTGGGCTTTGCAGAGGTTTCCGTGTTTTTCTGTTGAATACGATGTTTGGAAGCAGCTGGAATAACGTGGCGACCTTTAGGGGGATTTCTCAGTTTACACGAGGCCTCGGCTCTTAGTCCTGGGGAAACTCCTGCACCACCCAGCCCTGACAGCCTGCCCAGCAACTGCGTTTACCCCTCAGAGTAACAGGTTTAAAAAGCCTTTATTGGGAGCAGCAGTTGGCGTAATGGCTAT
>NW_006181977.1:0-403 GCF_000334495.1 Tupaia belangeri chinensis | reverse complement strand
TGCTTAGTAAAAGATAATTGGTTAAATTGGTAAAGGAGGTCTCAGAGCCAATGCCCGGATAAATTATTTTCTACTTAGGTTTCTCTTGGCTTAAAGAGACTTAGAATCTATGTAAAAGATGAAATTCCTAATTCTAGAGATCAAAGTGCTTCCTGGAAGGACTAATATTTACAAAGGTGGCGAAATTTTAGTAGCATAATTTAAAATGACTATGGCCATTATACAAATATTCTATGTAAACAAAACTGCTCTTTCAAAAGCATAATTAAAATTGAAGGTTCCAAGTTTAGGTCTATCCAGGGATGCCCATTGATAGACAGAAGCTTCTAAAAAATTTAATTCTATGTTATCTCTTTTTAAGACTCAATAAATGATAAATGATAGGCTTAAGTGACATAAAAAA
>NW_006181976.1:0-403 GCF_000334495.1 Tupaia belangeri chinensis | reverse complement strand
ACATTCTTTGCACATGAATTTTCTCTCAGGGGCTCTCCGGCTTTAGAGTGGCACCACGTTTACTTTCATCTCCGTCTGTTTGATCCTTCAGCTCCTTCTCCAGCCATGGACAGAAATGACTGTGGAGATATTTAACATTCCTTTTATCGCTCTCTCTCTCTCTACCTTTTTACTAATTGTCAGTAATGGTGCTACGTATTTACGGGCTACAGTGTGGTTTTCTGATACACCAATACAATGTCTGATGGTCAAATCGGCAACTTCCGTACACATCCTCTCTAACACACACCCAGCCCGGTCTTCGTCCTGGGGACATCCCAAACCCCTCTTCTAGCTGTTTGGGATTCACAGCACAACCCTTAAAATCAGGACTCCCACTTTGCACCTGCTTTTTTTTTTTTTT
>NW_006181975.1:0-403 GCF_000334495.1 Tupaia belangeri chinensis | reverse complement strand
AGCCTCAGCTCATGGGCATGCAGAAGCCTGGCACACTCGAGGAGGAGTCTCCGGATGCAAATCCCAAATGTTTCAGTGTGGATCAGCGTTTGTAGAGCATAGCATTTTACCTCTATGCCACCGTTCAGTAAAAGGGGAGTGTTGGCCAAGGGCCAGTGAGGAGTAGGGATGAATAGACAGAGCCTATTGTTTTAGGGCAGGGAGGTGGTTCTTTTGTACTTATGTTTGGATTCATGGATGCAAGGGAATCTGGCTTCAAAGCTCTTTTCAGATGAAGAAAAGAACCCTCACTATATAACTTTAATATTCTTGAACAGTATAGGAGGCACAATTATATAAGGGGCTTCAAAAAGTTCATAGAACAATGGAATTGAAGTCTGAGCATATTGTGGTCCAAAAAAAA
>NW_006181974.1:0-403 GCF_000334495.1 Tupaia belangeri chinensis | reverse complement strand
AAAAAAAAAAAAAAAGAAGATTTCTGGGCCAAGTCATGGTGGTGCAGCAGTGACATGCTACTCTGCATTGCTGGAAGTCATACAAAAGTTGGGAGTTTGGTTCCTGGGTCCACCTGAACACTTCAAGTGTGCATGTGCCAGAGATCCTGGCTGGCTGAGGAAGCTGGGGAAAGGGTCCCAGCATAATCCCTAGTTGAGAATGCTGTCTCTCACTCTCTCTATTTCTCAATAAATAAACAGATAAATAATAAGTGGATTTCCGGTTTTCTCTGGGGGTTGGGGAGGAGGAGAAGAACATACATAAAGCCAAAGAGGTGGAGAACTAGCAACTGGAGTAATAATTACATCATTGGATGCTCATATAGTTGACTGCAGTTTGAGACCTAGACCTGGTGGCTTGAAA
>NW_006181973.1:0-403 GCF_000334495.1 Tupaia belangeri chinensis | reverse complement strand
AAATGGTGAATTGGGTGGGATGAGGAGCTCTCACAGCAAAATTTCACTGCAAGGAAGGCCAAGCTGCTCTCTGTCACTGAATCATGTCCCCTTATCTGCCGGAGGTCTCTCGTACAGATAGGCCTTCCCCAGTCTCAGGGGCACTAACCTCATATTTCTGTTGCATCCTAGGAGAGCACCTTTGACCCTTGCTAAAGTAAAAAATATTTTGGTACATGTTACAATGGTAGGGAAGATTTTATTCAAGATGAATGCGGTAAAGGAAACGGATTGTGCTCAACTTCAAATACAGCAAGGACAAGTGGGGATTTACAGCCAAGGAGCAGAGAGAATGGGTCAGTGGGTGGAAAATGACTAAAGGCAGACACCAAGTATGGGGGGATCCTTACTAAAGAGACTTAAC
>NW_006181972.1:0-403 GCF_000334495.1 Tupaia belangeri chinensis | reverse complement strand
TGTGTGTGTGTGTGTGTGTGTGTAGCTTAAGGGAGTGCTTCCTTTTTATTTTTTCATGTATTTTTAAATTAACAACTAAAAATTGTATACACTTATGGTATACAACATGTTTTGAAACACGTACACATTGTGAAGTGGTTAAATGGAGCTAATTAGCATATACTTTATTACCTTACACACACCATTCTTTTGTGATGAGAGCACTAAAATCTATTTCCTTTTGCAATTTCCAAGTATACAATACATTGTTATTAACAATAGTCACCGTGATGTGCAATAGACCTATTTACTCCTAACTGCATTTACTCCCAACTGAAAGTTTGTGTACCTTGACCAGCACCTCCCAGTCCCTCGTTAGGCTCAATCCCAGTAACTACCATTTTGCTCTCAGCTTCTATGAGAT
>NW_006181971.1:0-403 GCF_000334495.1 Tupaia belangeri chinensis | reverse complement strand
TACATTGATCTAAAACATTCTAGAGGCTATTCAAAAATAATGCTAGAAAACACTATGGAATCCTTCAATAGGTGCAAGTTCAAAGTCCAAGCAAGAGCCAGGAATTTTGCTGGAACATACACGACCCAACAAAGTAACTCTAACTCATTGAGTATTGTCAGATCCCAAGTATACCACACTGAGACACAGAAGGCCTGGTTCTAGCTCTGATGGTGGCTTCCAGTGAATCACTTGATCTCTCTGGACTTCAATTTTGGTATCTACAAAACATGTGGATTAAACTAGACCAGGGTTTCCCCATTTGTTTCAAGCCATAGAACTCTTTACACAAACAAAATATTACCTGAACCCAACAAACAAAGCAAAAGCTAACTTGGGACCAGAAGTTGGGGTAATGGCTATG
>NW_006181970.1:0-403 GCF_000334495.1 Tupaia belangeri chinensis | reverse complement strand
ATTACGCTAACTGCTGGTCCCAAGAAGTAAACTTTTTAAAAAAAGAAAAAAGTCAGAAATCAAGATGTTCCCTCCAAAGACTCTAGGCAAGGATCCTTCTGGCCTCCTCTGGCTTCTGATGGCTGTCAGAACTCCTAGTGGCCGCGTCACTCCAGGCCTGCCTCAGTCTTCTCTGTCTCTCTCCTCTGAGTGTCTCCTGTAAGTCCACTCATCATTGGATATAGGGACCGCCAGATAATCCCAGGTGGCCTCCTCTTGTAATTACATCTACGGAGATCCTTTTCCCAGCTAAGGTCACAGTCACAGCTTCTGGGGTGTGAACACACCTTGGGAGGGGCCGCCGCGCAAATCACCACAGTGGTTCATGCCTTCTAGAAGCTTCCATTCTTCCGAAGGGAAACTA
>NW_006181969.1:0-403 GCF_000334495.1 Tupaia belangeri chinensis | reverse complement strand
TTGTGGGTAGGAATGTAGAGAGGAGGGAGGTGTTTCCTTCTCTCTAGGCTTTCTTTTGTTATTTCTCTTGAATATTCTGGGACTAACAAGATCTCTCCGCTCTGCACAAGAAATGTAGTATTTTCCAGTGCTTCGCAATATTGAGTATCTGTGATTTACTCTAACCCCACACCAGGTGTTTAGGATCGATTATCTCTCACACAATCTCATTTTGAGCTTTAGTTGAACTTTCACAAAGGGTTTCTGGGTGAACCCTTCCCCCCTTCCATTCCTGAGACCCAATTTCTAGACAGTTTTTTTCCTATCTTCCAAGCTTCCTTTAGCATGGAACTGCTTCTGCGCGCCTGACCTTGTGTGTCAGTCTCCTAAACCCAGCAGTATAGCTGCACTTGGTTAAGAAAGA
>NW_006181968.1:0-403 GCF_000334495.1 Tupaia belangeri chinensis | reverse complement strand
GCCGTCTGCTGGTCCCATGTGTTAATTCATTTAAATTTTGTTTACTGAACATCTACTAGGTCCCAGGGAGTATATCTGATGCTAGAGATATAATCAGACTCAATCTCATCCCTTAAGGACCTTGCAGACTGTCAGGGGAGACAGAAAAACGTACCTGTCCTCACGACACACAGCTAGCAGTTCTACAATAAAGACTAACTCAGAGGACTCTGGACGCACAGACGGGGCGGGAGACCTTCTGGTAGGAAATGACCTTCAAGGTATTTCCACTTACTAAAACTCAACTAATCAAGTAAAGAATGCATCGCTTTGTCTCTGAAACCCTCACTGCTTCCCAACATTTCTGTTTCTGTAAGTAGTACTACTGCTTCCTCAGTGATTCAGGTCAAGTCTGGTATTTCTC
>NW_006181967.1:0-403 GCF_000334495.1 Tupaia belangeri chinensis | reverse complement strand
AAATAAAGTTTAATCCTAAAAAGAAAAAAAGTTGATAAACTGGTGTTAAAAAAATTAAAATGACTGCCCTTTGAAAGATGCTGTGAAAATAATCAAAAGGTAAGTCACAGACTGATAAAAAAAATGCAAATCATATGTCTATCTAACAAAGGACTTGTACCCAGAAATAACTCTTAAATTTAATGGGAAGAAATTTTTGTTCAAAACAAAAGATTTGAACAGACACTTCATGGGAAAAGATGCATGAGTAGTAAATTAGCACTTGAAAAGGTACATAACACCAGCAGGCATTGGGGAAATGCACATGGAAACAGCATGAGATACTATCACACATCCACGTGACTAAAATGAAAGACTAACCATCTCAAGTACTGGCAAGAAGTGGAACAACTGGGACTGATGG
>NW_006181966.1:0-403 GCF_000334495.1 Tupaia belangeri chinensis | reverse complement strand
TCCGTCTGCAACGATATTAGAACCTCATTGAGGATGTGAGATAAAACAAATACAGGATTTGGCAGTATCTGCTCAAATGTTAAATGCTACTTGTTGGAGGAGAGATGCTATGGAGGGTAGTTTTGAAAGGCAGGGAAGATCTGGTAGACCAGAGGGAGCCTAGGAACGCTTCAATGAGAAGGTGGAACTTGAAGGAAAACTCCAGGTTTGACTATAGCTCTGTAGACCAAGGTTTCTCAACCATAGGACCTATTGCTGCTTGGGACTGGACAGTTCTTTATAGGATGGATAGCAGCATCCTGATCTCTCCCTTCTAGGTGCTAGTAGCACACACTCCCCAGCTATACCAAAAATATGTCCAGACATTAATACATGCCCTCTGAAGGGCACAACTGGTCCTGCT
>NW_006181965.1:0-403 GCF_000334495.1 Tupaia belangeri chinensis | reverse complement strand
TAGATACGCCACAAAAGAAGATGGAGGAATGCCCAAGGAGCACATGTAAAGCGTGTCTTTAGTCATCAGGAAGATGCCAATTTAATCAAAATGAGGTAGCACTGCACATCAGTTGGCTTGGTTAAAATAAAATTAAGTGAAGACTTGAAATAACCAGAGCATCATGCAGCATTGGTGGGCGTGTAGAACAGAATGTCGCACACTTTAGTAAAAGGCCGGGGGGTTCCTGTACTCTGTAGAGAGTACTGAGTCTTTCTTCACACAGAGCACAGTACTTTGATCAAGTCGTTCCTGAGAATTTAACTTCTCGAGTTGCTATTGTAAGTTTAGGAGAAACACATAGATTTAATAAATTAATTTTGTAAGCAGCTAATTTACTTATTTCAGTATTTTTAATTTTTTT
>NW_006181964.1:0-403 GCF_000334495.1 Tupaia belangeri chinensis | reverse complement strand
AAAAACTATTATTAATGGTTGTAATTGCGTTGGGGTTAGATGATTTTCTTTTTCCCGTTTTCTGCTGTTCTATTTTTTTTTCCAATTTTAAGGGACTTATTATTAGTATAATAAAACATCATTTTAAACATTTTAAGTTGATACTAACAGATATTGCTATCTGAGGAGAGGATGAATATCTTTTTCTCTGTCTCATTGTCACCAACACGTTGGCCTCTATGTCACATACTTTCTCTCATTAAGAAGCAAAATATTAACCCCCAATTCATGTCACCGTCCTGTGGGTTAAATATTACTCATTTAATTTTCACTTAATAGATTTGAAAATGGTGTCTCAGAGAAAATAGATGCACAGGTCTAAGGCAATAACAGGAGATCAAATCAGCATCCATATACACAACTG
>NW_006181963.1:0-403 GCF_000334495.1 Tupaia belangeri chinensis | reverse complement strand
GGGCCTGGACGCTGCCATCCACCCAGCTGCAGCCCGACTGCCTCAGGGGCTCACGTGTGACCCCATGTACACAGGGAGGTCTCTGGACATAAACCGGAAGCCTTCCCACGTGGGTCAACCATGCAGAATGTCGCATGCTCCACTGCACCAGCCCTCAAGTTCCTAGCAAGCTGCTTTTCTGCCTCCTTGACTATGGTTTTAGTTCTGAAAAAGGAGAGGAAACCCTCATGCTGGAGTTAGAGAACCTGAGCCCAAGTATTTTCTCCTCGCTCTGCGATCTGGAAGTGCCACGGTCTTCCCCGGCTCCTTTACACCTTCCTGCCTGTTTCCCTGGTTTCTGTGAAGTAGTGAAGGGCTTTACAAATGAAAGGGCACCAGCAGATGGTGTAATGGTTACATAGCT
>NW_006181962.1:0-403 GCF_000334495.1 Tupaia belangeri chinensis | reverse complement strand
CAGGAAACTTGCGAAGAAATTCAGGGGTGCAATTGGTTTGGCCAAAGTGGAAGCGGGGTGGTGTGGAGAGCATGTGGACCTGAGCCCCGCTGTACTGAGCAGTGATGAGGGCCTTGAAGGCCTCATTTTCAGGGTCCCAGCTGCTATGGTGACCCCGCAGAGAAAGGGCCATTCTTCTGATTCTCAAACAAGAAACCTTGTTTTTTCTTCTGCCCTACCCCATAAGGGGTCTGTGAAGAAAGTGGTCACCTCTGCCTTCAAAATATACTCAGGATTTGTATCTCCTCACCTTTTCTATTGCCTGTCACCTCCCTGCTCCAAGCACTATTTCCTCTTACTTGGATATAGGAACCATCTCTCAATGGTCTCCCTGCTTCCTCCGCGGCCCCTCCTCAAATCTACT
>NW_006181961.1:0-403 GCF_000334495.1 Tupaia belangeri chinensis | reverse complement strand
TCAATGGGGATGCTTTCTCGCTTCCCCTTTTGTCTGTCTCTCCATCGAGCACACATGCCTTACAGCAGATTGAAGAAAAGAAATGGAAAAGCCTATTGAACTTCATGATTGCTGTGAAAGGCACACAGAAATCGGTTACCAGTGTTTGCTGCTCCCCCACGGTTTTCTAGCTCTAATTATTGCATTGGAAAAAATGACACATAGTTAAATGGAGAGAAGTGCTGACCCTACGTAAGGTCCTTGGAGAAGATCTGATCATGTTATGCAGTGCTCAATTAGCACCAAGACAAGCGCTATAGACACTAGGAAATCTCTTCATTTTGAGGTTCATAAGGTGTTGGTGAAAAAATACATTTGAATGGTTTTGCTATAGGCTGCATGTGCTTGCCAAAGAGAAGGGAAG
>NW_006181960.1:0-403 GCF_000334495.1 Tupaia belangeri chinensis | reverse complement strand
AGAAAAAGCTAGCACTTTCGTTGGAGAGTGATCACAATGCAGTCTCTTCTTCATGTCTCCAACGTATTTGGTTTTTGAGAGCATATGCACATGTACCCCACGTGTTTTCAAAATCACAAGGGACAGGGTTTGAACTGCAGTTGGCTATGTGAGATCTAACTCTCTTAACCACTAGGCTGCTGTGTTGACCCTGATAATTCATATCTTAATAAAATATGCAATACTTATGAATATATTTTTGCAATAAAGTATACACACATCATCATATATATTGTATAGTTATATGCATAAGTGCATATTATATAAAAATATACAAACATATTAGTAATTACATAATATATATAAATTACATGTGGATTTATAGGTATATACACAAGCAAATAAAGGTCTATTATGTCTTTTT
>NW_006181959.1:0-403 GCF_000334495.1 Tupaia belangeri chinensis | reverse complement strand
ATAAGCCAGACTATGAAAGACAAATATTGTAAGCTTTGCTTAATGTATAGTAAATGTCTGCGCTCTGTAGTGGAAGCTGAAGGACTTGATAACATGCAACTAGAGAAAGTAATAGTGGATACTCTCCATTATCCACTATAAGATAAATAGATCTAATCTATCTATTCTTGGGAGGTTATTGAGGGGCCTCAGAGAAAAAAAATTACATACACAACAATGCATGTAAACAGGAGAAAAAGTTATGAAATAATGTACCACAGTAAAATAAGAAATGTCTTTGATCAGTCAATATAAACTTCCAAATAACAATAGAACTAATATTAAGTATGCACACATATTACAATGTTCAATGTTAAAGAAAATGAGCATCAGTGCTTTGAGATTGCTGTGCTCATGCTATAAA
>NW_006181958.1:0-403 GCF_000334495.1 Tupaia belangeri chinensis | reverse complement strand
AAACAGTAAAAGCCCTGGAGCTATTGGCCTCCATTGTCAGAGCGCCTATGTTTTTCTGGAAGTTCACTAGTCCTTGAGACTAAACCTGTGTGTTTTATTTATAAGAATCGCCCATGAAGCCAGAGATCTTGGGATTCCCTGCTTCTAATACGCTATTAAGAAGAATGGGATTCAGCTATATGTTGGCTCACAATGAGCTCTTTTAGTATTGTGTGAATCCTAATGTTCAAAAAAGCAGAGATTTCATGGGCTGGCCTGCCCTGAGGGCTGAGTATTGCCCACGGGTCAGTACGGGGAACTGCAGGAACTCCATACCTCACCAATTAGAGACCAAAAGGTTTACTTGAAGCCATTTAGCTCAGAGGGAATGTTTCTCTGGTACATTTATTGAGCAACACACATT
>NW_006181957.1:0-403 GCF_000334495.1 Tupaia belangeri chinensis | reverse complement strand
TTAACTACTAGGCTATGGGGCTGCCCCATCCCACAAAATATCTTTTCTTTTAGATATTTTTCTACAATGGCAGCTGAGAAAGTTGTCTAAGGCATGTTCATGTAATAGGGCCAGAGAAAAGGAGAGACCTAAATTATAGAATACTGCCCTGGTAAGGAGTCCATGAACACTCACTGGATTTGTTCTAAATCAACAGGGAGAAGCAGGCCACTGCTCGATGAAGAAAGCTCAAAGAAATAAGATAGCAAAAGCTATAGTAAGAAAATGAAGGAACAGATTTTTTTTTTCTGCCTTCATAGCACTAAATCAAGACTCATGGCTAAAATTTGCATTGAGTCAGCCTTTGACTCAATTTAAACAACTCTCTTTTTCTCTCTTTTTTAGTTTGCCATAGGGCACATGC
>NW_006181956.1:0-403 GCF_000334495.1 Tupaia belangeri chinensis | reverse complement strand
ACCTCAGGACATTACTTCACGGTTACCAGAGTTTAAGACAAAATGTCATTCTAAATCTTTGGGAAAAAAAATGAATGTTTTGCCCTGAATACTTACACATATTTTTTTTTCTCTTCTCACCTCTTTTAGACAGTATTTGCGTGTTTCTGCAAAGTTTTGCACAGAGTTTGTTCCCATGCAAACCAATGAGGGAGAAGTATCGGAAGAAAGCAGTTCCAAGGTCAGTAACTTACTTACTGATATAAACAATTTGAGTAAAAATTAAACAGTAGAGGCAGTGGGTGTGAAAAGTCATGTCTTGTTTTAGGTGAACTTAGAAATTAGATTTAAATTAGAAGCTAATTAGGAATTAGGTGTTTTGTTAACGGTTTACGTTATTGTTATGCTTTATGACAAATTTAAA
>NW_006181955.1:0-403 GCF_000334495.1 Tupaia belangeri chinensis | reverse complement strand
CTAACTGCTGGTTCCCCAAAGCTGATTTCTGACTTTGGACCAAAGGCCCAGAAATGGGTTAATGTAGGCTTTATATCTTTTCATGAACACTGAGAGGCTCCAAGATGGAGAAGTGAGTGTGGAACACTTAGTTTAATTCTCCTTAATGCTCTGTGATTTTTAAATAATGGAATACTAAGTAAAATGAATAATTATATCACATCACACCTTTCATATGTTTTGTGAATGTCTGGCATGTAATAGGCACTCAGAAGTAGTAGGCCCCTTCTCAGTTTATAACTAATTCAAAACATTTTACATACTAACACTTTACACATTTACACACTAACATTTTAAACAATTTACACACTACCCCAGCAGCCTGGCCTCCCCTGGGCCACAGGTGTCAGTGGCAAATATTAAC
>NW_006181954.1:0-403 GCF_000334495.1 Tupaia belangeri chinensis | reverse complement strand
GAATGAATGAATGAGTGAGTGAATGAAAGATGACTGAGTGAGTGAATGGGTGAATTATTGAGTGAATGAGTGAGTGCATGAATGAAGGAGTGAATGAATCAGTAAATGGGTGAGCAAGTGAATGAGTGAGTGCATGAATGAATGATGAGCAAATGAATAAATCAGTAAATAAGAAAGCAAGTGAGAGCGAATGAATGAGCCAGTGAATGAGTGAATGGGTGAATGAATGAATGAGTGAAAGAGTGAATGAGTGAGTGAATGGGTGGAATGGGTGAATGAGTGGGAGAATGAGTGAGTGGGTGAATGAAGGACGGCCCTGGCTCTTGGCTAATCTGGCAGCTGAGTCTGACCACACCCCCACCCTTCTGTTTAAAAACTCTGTGTCCCAGGAACCAGCAGTTAG
>NW_006181953.1:0-403 GCF_000334495.1 Tupaia belangeri chinensis | reverse complement strand
TGTGGATGAGGGGCTATTATTCAATTCACTACAAGGCATATAGAGAAAAACAATACAGAGACATGATTCTTGAGAGATTTATAGGAAGAACAGAGGTTTAGAGGGAAGAGAGCATTTGTCTTGGTTCTTAAAGGATTTCTAGTTCCTCCTTGTTCCTGTGCATATCTTGTTGTTTCTTATCTTCTGGGGTTCCTTCCTCCAATCAGATGAATCTGAAGATGCTTATTCTTCTGTATATGATGGCCACATTGGCCAGTTAATAAAAATGATTAGTATTGACTTCAGGTCAGTTATGGCTTATAAATAAATGGTTTTTCATTCAAAAGAGTTGCCTTCTGAAAGTCCATTCTGACTGCATCCCAGTCTGTCCTGTTCTGTAAGGCTGCAGGATGGTCAGGGTAGG
>NW_006181952.1:0-403 GCF_000334495.1 Tupaia belangeri chinensis | reverse complement strand
AAAGAGAAACAGAAGTTGTAGTTGGCTTTCTGATTAAAGGACTGAGTTATGCTAAGTTTCTTGGTCTCCAGCCTCTGCAAAACTGAGTTCGCATGAGATAGGAATTATCCTGAAAGAAATATGCTGTGGCAAGTTCTCCATATTCTGAGGCCGTAGAGTCCTTTAGAGGATTCAGCCGCTGATAATCTGCAGGAGTGGCAGGGTTTGCTGTGGGCAGCAGTTACACAGGGTCACACAGCAACGGAAAGTCTCTCAGCACCTGGTGTTAGCAAAACTCAGGTCCAGTGGATTCCCAAAGCATTCACTATCAGACACCTATTGCATGCCGAGATTAAGGTTTGAACTCTCAAAAGAAGTCAGTTGAGAAAGAGGACAACTGAGAAGTGTCTGGAGAAAAAAAAAA
>NW_006181951.1:0-403 GCF_000334495.1 Tupaia belangeri chinensis | reverse complement strand
GTGAGAAAGCAAGCCACCAGGTTCAGGACATCTATTTCTCTTTAAATTTCTTTAAAAATGCTACCTGTGCCAGAGTTTATAATAAAGAATCTATAATATCCCTGAGGAAAATATACTGGAATACTACCTGCTTAGGTGGTTGTCATTCCTTCTGGCTTGGATAAAAGGTGAAAGTGTTTTATGCCATCATACACAAATGAACTCTTTTGTATAACCTTTCAAAAACATAAGGAAATCAATTTGGTCTACTGCAGTAATCCATCTCCCCTCCCCTCCCAGGCGGCAGGTCCTAATCACTGTAAGGGGAAGCGGGGTGGAAAGCGGCACAGATGGGATTAGGGAGCAGAATGAACTGGTTCAATTTACTAAACCCCCTCTTCACCAAGGCCAACTAGAGAGGGAT
>NW_006181950.1:0-403 GCF_000334495.1 Tupaia belangeri chinensis | reverse complement strand
TTGAGTTCCAGACCCAGCGGCTTGAAAAACATACTGAGCATGTATGGCTGCACGCCCCAGATCCTGAAAGTAGGGAAAATGAAGGGGATGGGATTGCAGTGTGACTATTCCCTGGAGGTTGCTTTTTCACTCCTTCCCAACCCTCTGTCTGTCTCTGTGCACACACCTTCTGGTAACATTATTTTAGAAAGGAAGAAAGAAAAAGAAAAGACCTCCCCTATAATGCCCAACATGTAGTAGGCCCTGAGCAAACATCTGCCCCTTCTTTCCTAGGCTTTCAGTGCAGAGGTATTCTGTTCACTAAGTATGTGTTAAAGCATTCTCCTGGCTGCTAATGCAACCAGAACTACCCCAGCAGGTCAAGGGAAGGCTAGGCATTGTGTTACACATATATGTAGGCTCC
>NW_006181949.1:0-403 GCF_000334495.1 Tupaia belangeri chinensis | reverse complement strand
GTCCTGAAGCCAGCACTGCAGATCTTGCCAGCCCAGCGGGATGGCCTAACCTGGGGGACCCGAAGTCCTCGTGAGCTCTTCTGGCTGCATCTATCGCAGGGTTACCTTAACTCTTCCCTGGGAAGGGATCCAAGGTGGCCTTGGGCTTCTTGATTTGTTTGCTGTCCCCGCCTGGTACACGTGATTAGGACGTATTGGGGAAAACCAGACACTGGCTGTCCCCGTTGCCCAGCAATGCCCCTAGCCTGGGGACCGGGCATCACTGCTCTTCTGCGTGTAACTCTGGGCCAACTCCTCGAGGTGTCCTCACCGCGGCTTCCAGTTACCCATTCAGCATCTAGACGAGAGGTTCGAAATTCCAGATCCTGGATTCACATTTTTTAACATCAGACATGAACCCTGG
>NW_006181948.1:0-403 GCF_000334495.1 Tupaia belangeri chinensis | reverse complement strand
TCAGCCACCAGATATACTAGGGAAGTCTCTCCAAAGTAAGGAACAGGTGATGTGTTTACAGGTGCAGCTACTAGCCAGTTACGGGCATCCTAAGTGGTGGATGGCAGGCTGTATTTTTAACCTTTATATCTCCCTTGGTAGGCCTCTAGGCTGCTATGACTTGTATTACTAGACTGACTAACAGAGATATAAATACCTTTTCAATCAGGTCATTTAACAAACTATGGTCCTCAGTTATCATCCCACTCCAGACAACCAGGCTCAAATACTGTTAAGTAGACTATGTGACCCGAACCTGAACCTGCTTAAATTCATTTCGGCTGTTTCATAGGCACGTGTGTTAAGGGGTACACCTTCGTCTTCACATTAGTCCTGGTGCGCTCTGGCCTCTCACATCTTAAAT
>NW_006181947.1:0-403 GCF_000334495.1 Tupaia belangeri chinensis | reverse complement strand
CAGTCTTCCATAGAGGAGCTCAGAATGCAACTGGAAAGGAAGCTTTATTACAAATACGTAGTTACAAGCTGAAGTAGGGGGATACCTAAATTGTATTTTGAAATATAAAAGTGTCTTGTGGAAAGAGTAAACTTGGAAAGTAAGTAGAGAATAAACGTTCTCCAACAATAAAAGTCATTTTTTCTTTTCCAGATTTTGTACAGAATGGTTTAGCAATACTGAGCTGAATTTCTAATTATGTGTAATGTATACATTCTACATATATACATCCCAAGATCAAGGCTTGCTCAGTGAGGACATTCAAGATCTTCAAAATCAAGGTAGAGGCTCTTTGGGGTTGGCAGGCGGTGCGGTGTTTGAGGCTCTGGACTTACATGGCTGACCATGGTTTATGTCCCAGACC
>NW_006181946.1:0-403 GCF_000334495.1 Tupaia belangeri chinensis | reverse complement strand
CTACCTTGAAGGCTGGTGGAATTGTACTTTTATTTTGGGATGGGAATCTTTTGGGAGGATTCTTGAGCAGAGAATCGAATACATGAGGAACTCTGAAGTTCATTTAAAACCTCTCATTAAAAACATGCAAAATGCTAACCAGAATATACCATCACCAGCCCCTCCCTCATACTTATTTCTTCCAGAGAGTTCAGGAGTTGTTAAGCCATGCAAATTTGTCATCAGAGGAGGAGGAGTAAGTGGGTTGTTCTCCTGAGAAACCCAGTACTGACTAGGCAGAAAGATAACTCCTGAACTGTGCCCTGAACTGAATCCACTAATAAACAGGGACAGATGCACAAGAGGAAGAGAAGGTGAGTGGGTGTATGTGGAGATGTTTTTCAGTGTATACATTAGAGTAACA
>NW_006181945.1:0-403 GCF_000334495.1 Tupaia belangeri chinensis | reverse complement strand
TCTAGGGGGCTGGGCAAGGTGTGTTGGGGTGGGGACAGACCTCATGCAGGTAACTGAGTCAACAGGAGAGAGGTTCCCATCATTAGACACGGCACGGGAAACAGCCACAGAGACGCAATAAAGTGGGGTGTGTGTGTGTGTGTGTGGCTCGCCAAGAAGGAGATGATTGATCTGAGCAGATGTGTAGACAAGATGAAGGAACCGACAGCACAGAGCTGCCCCAGCAGGGGGAACAGCAAGTGGGACGTGGTATTGGGGGCAGAGGACAGGCTCCGAATGTCCAGGACTAGAAGGCGGGCCTGAAGCTCCCCCAAACATTCAGATGTGGATTTCCTGCTCATTCTGGCTTCATGCTGGGCACTGGGCAACCGCAGAGGGGTGGTGGGCACGTGGGACAGCTCTC
>NW_006181944.1:0-403 GCF_000334495.1 Tupaia belangeri chinensis | reverse complement strand
CACCCATCCCCTCACCCATTCCTACATCCATTCCTTCGTCCGTCTCCTCACCCGTTCCCACACCCATTCCACATCAGTTTGATGGATGTCCCTAAAGCCCACGCCATATCCCACGCACCACGCTGCCTCGCATGCGTGTTCTGCACTGATGTGTCAACATGGTCCCTACAGGTATTGCCAGCCCAGTGTAACAGGCCCTCCTTTCCTTTAAAGGTTCGTGTTCATTGGTTTGTTATCGGAGTCTCACGGCATGTTCTGATTTGTCAGTAATTGAGAATAAACAGTTCACGTGTCCAAAATGCCAGAGGCACGGAGGAGTACTCGTGAGAAGTACCCTCACATCCCTGCCCTCCATTCCTAACCTGCCTGCTCGTGAGCGCCACCTGGGAGCTTCCACCATGAC
>NW_006181943.1:0-403 GCF_000334495.1 Tupaia belangeri chinensis | reverse complement strand
GAGAGAGAGAGAGAGAAATAGAGAAAGAGGCAGTCCTCACAGGGGCCTCATGCTACAGCCCAACCCCAGTCTCACCCAGCCTGGACTGTGAGCAGGCAGTCAGACCCACGGCCACAAACACAAGCCTTTCCCGTGTGGATCCAGTAGCCTCACGACTGAACTGCACCACCTGGCCCCTGAAAATATTTTTATTACTCATCGTTCCTTCCTGTTTTACTTGGCTCTTTCCTACCTTAGAATCCAGGGCCCATCATTATAATCATACTATTCAGTTTCATAAACTACAACCATAAGTGTTGGCTCCATTATATCTGCACAGCCCAACAATATTCTTGGTTAAATCAACTAGTCACCTGCCTGGCACCATTACCCCAGAGCTGAAGAATATCACAAAGTGCAATGA
>NW_006181942.1:0-403 GCF_000334495.1 Tupaia belangeri chinensis | reverse complement strand
GATGCTACCTGTTAATCCCAAAAACATTTGTATTTTAACAGCATCTTCAGTGCCTAAAAAAGGCTTTATTAATGTGAGCAATTTAAACACTATAGCATAGATCATGGAGAATATACCTTACTTTTCTTATGCTCCATTAAAGTGTTAATTAATTCTGTTCACAGTTTTTACAGTTGACATTAGCACTTTCATCCCATGGCTCATGTTTTACCAAACATTGTAACTGTTCTGTGTAGTCATAAGTGGAAATTCTTAAAATTCTTATTAAAATAATGCCAATGTTACTACAGAAAGTATCAGATATTTTTCTCTGGCTCTCCTTCTGCTATTTTTGCCAGAGTAATCTAAAGAGTAAAGAATGTTTTAAAAAACAAAGATAAGGGAACCAGCAGTTAGCATAATG
>NW_006181941.1:0-403 GCF_000334495.1 Tupaia belangeri chinensis | reverse complement strand
CTACACCATTTGCTGGTCCCTTTATGTTTGTTTTAAAATTGCATTAAAGTAGTCAAACACTTTGTATATTGTTTTACAGTTTGTACTCATTCTAAACTGCGGGAAGCAGAATTTAACTTTTAGACAGGTTTTCAATTGGTTGGGTTGGCGATTTAAAAAAATAATGACACTTTGAACCCTAGTAGAGGAGATTGTTGTCCCTGTGACTCCCTGGTATCTCAGGTCTCCCGTCCCTGGAGGATTTGACCCTATGACCTTGATATAGAGATTTCATTTTATAGGTGAGACTTAAGTAAGTGGAAATGATAGAAATAAATGGAAATGATCTCTTTCCATTTTTATGTTTTCTTGGCCACAGGGTACACGTGCTGGGCAAAGAGTGGCAGGGGGGGGGGGGGGGGGG
>NW_006181940.1:0-403 GCF_000334495.1 Tupaia belangeri chinensis | reverse complement strand
ACACAACTTTGCTATGAACTGGTCCAGAGATTGGCAGCTTATGGGAATGCGTAACAGGGGTGGTGATCAGGGACAGGTTTCCTTGGAGACGCTTTGATGGTCTTGTCTACACTAGAATCACTTCTGCTGCTTCAGCCACACTCAGAAGAACCCGTCTGGGCATAAATACATTCTGATCTACCTTGTCTGATAGTGAGTCGTAGGACCCTCATTCCAGAAAGATCCTGCCCCATATCCAGGAGGAAGGACTGCCATCCAGCCAAGAAGAATTCTAACAGACAGGCCTGGCTGGCTTCTCCCTGGGTCTATTACCATTCGATCATACCCTTTGTACAATTACATTTCTTTTTTTAAAAAAGATATATTTTTAACTTTTTAAATTTATTCATTCATTTATTTTAAT
>NW_006181939.1:0-403 GCF_000334495.1 Tupaia belangeri chinensis | reverse complement strand
CATGTGGGAGTCCATTGATGTAACCACTACATCTTTTGCTGTACCCTTTGTTAATTGTAGACAAACTGACAGACTTTTCAGTCTCGGATCATCTATGTTAATATGGTGATATATATATACACATATATATATATCCATATCATATCTAGTCCAAATATAATGTCCAAGACAGTTTTCTGACAGGCTCAGAAAAAAATGAAATATTCCATCATGCATTTAGGAATATTCATTTATTTACTGCTCAGGGCAAGTTTGTTCATTCAAGTATTCCACAAGACAGGGACATACATGTATACACACCACACACACCCCTATGCATACACATGATCACAGAGGCACCCCTAACGTGATCTTCATGCCACGATCCTACCCTTAACCTCAAGCCTCCAGGATCACAGGCACA
>NW_006181938.1:0-403 GCF_000334495.1 Tupaia belangeri chinensis | reverse complement strand
GGAGCACAAGTCACAGTCTCCCGTAGTCCAACCACCCAATCTGCCCACTCCTGGCTATCATTCTGCATTCCCACCACTCGCTCACTGTACCCTGGCCGCACTGGCCTCCTTGTGCTGCCAGAACATTCCAAACCCACTCCCATCTTGGGGCTGTTTGCACTGGCTGCCCCTCCCAACCCCAAATATCCACACGGCTGCTCCCCAACTCCCCCAGGTATTTATTTAAATCATCATTTATCAGTAAGCTCTTCCCTGACCACCCGATCGAAAATTACACCCTGCCCTAATCACTCTCTATCTATCTTCTTTTCCATATGACACTTCCACACTTCATATAATCTCTTTCTTTAATTGCCAGAGGGTGTATGCACTTACTATAAAGAGAGATAGAGAAGAAAAAGGA
>NW_006181937.1:0-403 GCF_000334495.1 Tupaia belangeri chinensis | reverse complement strand
CTTTAGGCCTAAAACACATTATTCTTCTTTTTAAATGATATTTTATCAGATAAATACTTACACTTACAAAACTGCTCTAATGGGGAATGATAGGAAGTGACCTTATGGTAGTCATTTATGTTTTTCATATTCCAAATACCACCATCTCAACTATAACTTTAAATATTCATATATGTAAATGGCCATGATTATGCCAGTGATTATAAAAATTAACGTGATGTTTTAGTGACAGCCAGCGGTTCCATGAACAGTCTGATACAATCAACACACAAGCCGGAATACTTGGTCTGAGCCCAGCTCCACCAGTGTTGCCTTGTGCAAAGTATCTTTTTGTGTCTGTCTCAACTGTAAAATGAAGAGAATAATAATATCTACCTCACTGGGACACTGGAAAGATTAAATT
>NW_006181936.1:0-403 GCF_000334495.1 Tupaia belangeri chinensis | reverse complement strand
ACCTTAATCACTAAGCCACCTGCTGGCCCCATCCACTTTACTTTTTCTGTAAAAACACACTTCATATGAGCTATTCCTTTGATAGTGATAGTGCTATGTGTGTGTGTATATATGTATGTGTACGTGTGTGAGTAGAAAAACTCAAACTAAATTCTATTTTAAATAATTAAATTCACTTAGTATTTAATTTAGTGTATTTCTTGAATTTTTGAGATTTAGCTATTGTATTCTTTTCTGCACTTTAAAAAAATTTTGATAAGAGATAGAGTGACCAGCAGTCCATGTGTACTCCAAGTTTCAGTGTCAAACCTTCACAAGGGAAAGAAACAAATCAGAACAAAAAGCCTCATACCACAGGAACAGGAAGAAGATGACATAGGGCACACAAATGGAAAACTGGAGC
>NW_006181935.1:0-402 GCF_000334495.1 Tupaia belangeri chinensis | reverse complement strand
CCTCTTGTGATATTGTCTGAGCATATCATATAACACCATTTCATTTCTTATCTCAGCATATTTATTATACTTCCATTAAGTTTTTCCGTGTTCTCTGTAGAAGCTACAACATGTGTTTTGAACTACTGAAGTCCACCTCTAAATCCTAATACTCTGCTTCATGTTACTACAAATAACTTCTAACAGAGAATTCCACATTTCACCCTCATGTCCCTCGTGTCATTGCGCCATTTGTTTAACTTACATAAACCTTGTTAACTGCCCAATATAATTACTACTATAGTATATGCACACATACATATATGTGTACGTGTTGTAGATTTTTCCCATAAGGTGCATGCAGTCGCTAGGTACAGACAGAGAGAGAGTAGTTGAGAAATCACCCCTCAGAGGGGATGGCCA
>NW_006181934.1:0-402 GCF_000334495.1 Tupaia belangeri chinensis | reverse complement strand
CCCAGGGACTTGAGCTGCTACCGAATACTCAATGTCGGTTACGAGTGCTCCTGGCGGTATGAGGGTTCAACAGCGGGGGTCAGCCACTTCCTATGGTGCTGGTGAGGACCCCATTACCACCCCCAAATTTTCATCCCCTCTTCCACCCTTGTTCCTGCCTCTCTGTGTTTCTGCTCATGGGTCATGAGCCTTTCTTGGGTCCTGGTTTAGTATTTAAGAAGGGAGGATTGTGGGGTTCTGGGGGTCAGCATGGGGAGCAACCTGGGGTGGGTGGTCAAGGGTCCTTCTAGGCCTTCCTTTATTCTCACTCACTCATTCACTCTTCCATTCACACATCCATTTCTCTATCCAACCGTCCAGCCACCGTCCCACTTTTCTAACCACTCACCCACCATCTATCCA
>NW_006181933.1:0-402 GCF_000334495.1 Tupaia belangeri chinensis | reverse complement strand
TCTTCCTTTAGTAGCTAGGTCTGGGACTCAAACTGAGGTCGACTAGTGGGAGTTCAGTGACATAACTGTTAGTTCATCTGCAGGTCCCAGTATCCAAATTATGTTTAATAGATATTAAGGTTATTTTGGATAAATATCATTGTAGTAAAATACTGATGTCATTTAATTGTAAAAAGCAAGAAATTAAGAAATTTCAGTAGTGCAAAAAAGCATTAAACCTGAATAAAGAAAGGGAGAGAGACCAGGGTTGGATGTTGGTGCAGCATTAAAAATGCAATTTTCTGTGAGGCAGGCCAACATCAAAAGGTTCCATGTTAATATCTGGAGACCCCCCTGAGTGGGCCAGGCACACATGTGTCCATGATCTGATGCTGGCTGAAGCTGAGGGTGAATCACAGCATT
>NW_006181932.1:0-402 GCF_000334495.1 Tupaia belangeri chinensis | reverse complement strand
CTATTCTCCTCCTGGAATTTTGGGCACACATTCTTTTCTTGAAGTATTAAACCCATCCATGAGATCAGAGCCCTCCTGGCCTAATCACCTTGAAAGACTGCACTCTGAATACCATAACATTGGCAATTAAGTTTCAAACTATTGCAGGTGTGAACTCAAATTTGTTGCTATGAGACCACTTGTTTATACCAGATGCTAGAGAGCAAGACTGAAATTTCCATAGTAACTGAGGAAGGCCATTTCTGTGTAGAGAAGAGGTAACTAGGCCATTCATGCTCCTTGTGGAATGATACACTTTGTATATAGTATAAAGGTGGAAATAAGAAAAAGCTAAGAGTGAAGGAATTGAGAATAGTGAGGTCTTTACTTGCCTATTCCAGTCATTCAAATGAGTTATTCATA
>NW_006181931.1:0-402 GCF_000334495.1 Tupaia belangeri chinensis | reverse complement strand
CTTCTTTTCTTTTTGTAGTAAATTCTGTATTGTCAAGATTGGGGGGTAGCTTTAGCTCTCAGATGTATTCTTGTTAGAGGGCTGTGTTTTCCACTCAGAGGATTGTGTTGTAGCCAGCTTCAGGTATTTGATTCCTTTTCCAACCTCGAAGGACCAGATGTACCTAGGGCTGGGCAGGAGAGATTTAACTATAGGAAGGAACAGAAGACATGCACTGCAGAACCTGAGAACTTAGAACAGGGTAAGAGCCCTGGTGCAGCCCCTCTGGAGTACCTCACTTTCTCACTTCCCTGATCTTGCTGGATTCTACACTTGCCACACAAACTCAGGGAAACAAAGACCAGGGCAAGAGGGGTCCAAAGCACACATCCCTGAGAGGTTAGGATGAGGACAAGATAATTA
>NW_006181930.1:0-402 GCF_000334495.1 Tupaia belangeri chinensis | reverse complement strand
TGGGGGCCCCAGCCATCCTAACCACAGGCCACCAGGTAGGCCAACTTTCTGTTCATTTTGTTGTTGTTTATTGTTTTTTTAATTTGCGAGAGGGCACACGCATTCACTGGAGACAGAGATAGAGAGAACCCCCGCCACGGGGACAGTCGGGCCACGATCCCTCTTCCTCCAGTCCTCCCTCCTTTAGGGCCTGGGGCACGCGTGCACATGCACCCAGTTTGTTCTCCAAGCCGCCAGGCTCAGGCACGTAAGTTTATAAGAGAAGGACATAAACCCACTGGGTGTGGAGTGTGTGTGTACACGTATTTATTTCAGCGTGCACGACTGCACAGGCTATTCACTGCACAGAGGAACCCAGACAGAGGCAAGCGGAGCCCCAAGCCCGCCTCAGCTCTGTTCACA
>NW_006181929.1:0-402 GCF_000334495.1 Tupaia belangeri chinensis | reverse complement strand
ACAATTCTTGATACAATGTAAAATATGAAGTTCTTTTCTAGACAATTTATTCTATGGACTTGTATTTTTAAGTATAGATAAATATGTAGAGATAGATTTATCATCCTTAGACATTGCTATATTTCGATATCAATCTGTCATTGTCTAAGGATAATAACTGCAGTATTATTTGGGAGGCCAGAAAAATGGTGGAGGGGATGCCTATGTTCATAAATAGAAAAGAGACTAGATGACTATTTCATTGCTATTAAACAGAATAAGATGATATGTGCAATATTGCACTAAATGTGCAATAAGAAAGTTCTGTAAATCACACCATTAAGTGAAAATGCAAGATTCAGAATCTGTGCATACATACACACGTATAAATGTGTGAGTGCATATATATGCATGCATGTGTGT
>NW_006181928.1:0-402 GCF_000334495.1 Tupaia belangeri chinensis | reverse complement strand
TTGGCCATGTGGGAGTCCAGCTCCTAAACTAACACACCATTCATTAGCTGGCTCCTTATTGCAAGAATTTATCAGCTGTGAGAAGACAGGGCCGTGAACACACACTTGCCACACGGCTGCAGCTCCCAGCAAGACTGCCCGGTTGGATCTCTGCTCCCTCTTTCCCACTTGCCCCTGCTGAGGTCCCAGACGTGGACCCTTTCAGTTCTGCAGGTTGGTCTTTCCTACTTTGTTCAACTTGGTAGTCATGGATTCCTTTAAGCCTGGATTGTCCTTATGTTTATCGCTACACTTTAATTCTTGTCAAATAATGCTTCCTGATTTCCTGGGATTCTGAAAAACACATCGATTTCCCAAGCGTGGCTGTGAAGGCGTTGTCACACAGGGAGGCATTGTTGCTGT
>NW_006181927.1:0-402 GCF_000334495.1 Tupaia belangeri chinensis | reverse complement strand
GGGAGGTGATGGTCTTTCCAGAAGTGCTGCCCTCGGCCCCCCAGGCAGTCAGGAGCTGCGCGGTGTGGGCTGATGCCCAGTGGCACCACGAAATCTCAGTAGCAAAGCCAATTCTCCACATTGATTTTCTTCTTATAAGTGATATGGAAGAAAACCTCTGTTCTTGGATGGGCCTGAGCACAGGCCCCCAAGGGGCTACCATGTGCCTTTTCTCCTTCAGCTCTCTCTTGCCTCTCCAGTAGCCTGACTTTTGTCCCTAGCATTTGTGGAATTGCTCATGGTGGTCCCTGGGTCTATTTTGGGTCCTACCTGGTCCTTCCCACCCCCTACATAAGGCCAATGGCTTTTCTTTCCTTGAAGTCCCTCCTCTCTCTTTTTTTGTTTTTCAGAGGTTTTTGCTAT
>NW_006181926.1:0-402 GCF_000334495.1 Tupaia belangeri chinensis | reverse complement strand
CTTTTACAACAAACTGTAGGCATTGGGAATTTGAATTTGGAGTTTTCTTAAGGAAGACAGACTAGCATTTCTCCAGAATTTCCTGCAGGTGTAGAGACTCCTGGTCTCTTTTTCTATTGCACATTTCATGGGTACTGGGAACAGAGCCTTCTCTGGCTCTGCTAGAACAGGAAGAGGTGTGCAAGATCAGGGAATTCTAAAGAGGGCTAGAAGTTTGAGCACTGGAGTGGCTTTTGTCTCAAGGGTATCTGAACAGCTGTGTAGGTCAGAGTCCTCATGAATGCTTATTTTTCTTGAGTGCTAAGTTTTCTGCTGTGCCAGCACTAGTGTGGGAGCTGTAAATACACTGCCTTATTTTATTTTATTGCCACGGGGTGCATGTGCTCACCAGAGAGAGAGACA
>NW_006181925.1:0-402 GCF_000334495.1 Tupaia belangeri chinensis | reverse complement strand
GGAGTCCAGTGCCTTAACCACTGTACTACACACTGGCCCCACATTTTACATTTTAATTATGACATTTTTACTCCCTTCCCCTTTCTCCCTTTTTAACATCCACCTGACCAGCTTGCAGCATATTCAGATATGTAATTTATCTTTCCATTACTCAGGTTCTACACAAATAGCATCATGAGTTTATTAGAGGCCTCTATGTAACACATTTTAATTTGTAACAACTAATAAGCACATATGCAAAGTATATTTTCTTTAAAGTAACATTAAAATACAGCTTAATGTATATCATCCAAATAATAAAAAACTGGACTTTAATGCTTTGTGTTCTTTAAAAATTTTTAAAAGACTTAATATGGTTTCCCATCAATGCTAAATATATTATTGACTCCTTCATTTTTTTTT
>NW_006181924.1:0-402 GCF_000334495.1 Tupaia belangeri chinensis | reverse complement strand
GCATTATCTTCTCTTTGACAATCTTTCCTTAATTTCTACTTCTGAGATCATCCTTTCAGCTTCAGGCCTCAACTCTTGGAGTCATTGTTGATTTCTTATTTTCTCTGAGACTTCCAGCACTCCATCAATTAGTTGAGAAGTTCTGTGAATTTGACTTTTTTATTGATCATATCTCTTACGTCATTGCATTACCAAGAGCTTCTCTAAGTCTGTTTGTTACATGAAAAAATTGACAAAGACTTCTTGGTCTTACTATCCTTCTAATAGCCTCCATTTCATGATGTCTTCACAGAGCTGTCAGCTGAGTAACTCTCCAGCCTATGGCCTATCAACTCAGCACAAAACCTTTACACTAGCATTTGGGGTGGTGGAAAATTCTGACTTGCATTTGTAGCCTTAGAT
>NW_006181923.1:0-402 GCF_000334495.1 Tupaia belangeri chinensis | reverse complement strand
TAGCCGCTACACCACCTGCTGGCCCATTAGCCCGAATTCTAAGCTCTGGTCCTCACGTTCCCTGGGTTTGTATCGGCCCGCGAGCTTTGCTCCCTACCAATCAATGTAAGCTGTTGTGCAATGAAAGGCGCCATCAGCCCTTGTCAGTGTCCATGTTCTTATAGGGAGTCTGATTCCTTCCGCGAGTCGCAGTGCTGTCAGGTGAGGATTACGTATAAATCTGAAGTTCACCTCGCGCTCAGTCCCCATCCCCTTCGCCGGGTTGGAAACACTCCGGTTCCCAGCAACATCCATGCCGCTGAGCTCCTCTCGAGCAGTTTCTAAAGGTGAGGCCTCTTTTCTCATAGCTCGAACATTCTTTTGTTGTGTTGTTTGCTATAGGGAGTGTGCGCTCACTGGAGA
>NW_006181922.1:0-402 GCF_000334495.1 Tupaia belangeri chinensis | reverse complement strand
CCTCTCCAAAATTTTTTTTTAAAAAATCGATTCCAGGTAACAACAGTAAAGAATTGTATTGGAATTTCCCAAGGCCCTGGAGTTAAAGAACAGTTTCTCATTTTCTGTATGAGGATGTTCAGAAATTAAATTTTAAGGGAAGATTTTTTTTTTAACATTTTGGATCAAGTGAAGATAGGCTAAATTCATGTTTTCTCTTTTAGGAGTGGAGCAAAATAGAATATCTTCACAGATATAAACAGAGGTGAGAAATCTCAGTATCCTTAGCACCTGGTAGGAAGCTTTCGAAAAAGAAAAAGGCATGATAGGTCATGTCTCTTATTCCATCACTAATAACAGAATCAATCTGGGGAAATCAGGCAAAGTTTTGTGCTCCATTTCTTCTCTTTTTTTTTTTTTTTT
>NW_006181921.1:0-402 GCF_000334495.1 Tupaia belangeri chinensis | reverse complement strand
TGCTTAACAGTGGAAAAGTAATTGTGTATTCTACATGTTCTCATTGAGAGAAAAACTTCTCATCTAACTTTAAGACAAAATTGGTTCAGTTATTACTTCCAGAGAGGAAAAGGTTAAATTTCTAAGTTTTCCTGTGTCAGCTTTCTTTTTATCTCAGCTGTAAGAGTTACTGCCTGTGAACTGTTGGGGTTCTGCCCAGGTCTTCAGTTCAGTGATTTCATACCAACTCTCATGGTAAGAAAAGGGTTTGAAACTGATTTTGTAATCAGCCTTTTTCTTCACTAAGTACAGTTGGCAGATAAAATAGAGTGCTTAGAAAAAAGAACAGTGGAAAGGTTTGCCCTCTGCTCTCGTCGTGCAGAGAGAATAGAAAGAAAAATATTTCATGTCTAGTTTTTTTTT
>NW_006181920.1:0-402 GCF_000334495.1 Tupaia belangeri chinensis | reverse complement strand
TTTCAGTGCCTGGCAAATAACAAATGCTCAAAAAGCCATCTTTTTCTACATACGCTTGGGGTTTTATGAAAAATAAATAAATAAATAAAATGTACAAGATTCACTACTTTTCCACTTGGTCAATTCTAGCAAGCTGGATTTCACTGTTATAGACTGTAGCATAAACCGACAAACTATGGTCTATGGACTAAATCTGACTTATTACCAGTTTTTGAAAATAAGATTTTGTTGAAACACAGCCATGCCCATTCACTTACATATTGTCTATAGTGGCTTTTACCCTAAAATAATTCCAGAGTTTAAAATATCCACAGTCTTACCTTTTACATAAAGTTTTTCTAAACCTGAG
Organism: Tupaia belangeri chinensis; assembly: GCF_000334495.1. Taxonomy (NCBI): domain Eukaryota; kingdom Metazoa; phylum Chordata; class Mammalia; order Scandentia; family Tupaiidae; genus Tupaia; species Tupaia belangeri. The sequence goes on along the minus strand of NW_006181920.1, from coordinate 53 downwards.
TTATACCAATTTTTCAAATTTATTGAGCATTTGTTATTTGCCAGGCACTGAAA
>NW_006181919.1:0-402 GCF_000334495.1 Tupaia belangeri chinensis | reverse complement strand
AGATTAAGGCTCCAAGGAGACTACATGTGTCCTCTCAATCTTGAAGCGGCATCCTAACACGATTCTGAGAAGTTGAAGCAGTGGTTATCTCCACTGCTTCTCAAAGTCAAAGCAGAGATAGAGAAAATAATTAGTGACTAAATACATTATATGGACACAAGGGCAAGGATACATGTATTTGTCTCATCTACCAGCTGTGAAATCTGTGGAAGCAACAGCTGATCAGAATCCACCTTAATCCTTGCCCAGAGGATGCCTGTGAAGAATGTTCCTCACTAAAAAGTTTCCCATTGGGCTAGTCTATGGCCTGGTGGTTAGCTGGATTATCCATGGCCAAACATGTGGTTCAAGTCCTAGACTCTACGATTTGAGAGACATGCCAGGTACATGTGTATGCATGCC
>NW_006181918.1:0-402 GCF_000334495.1 Tupaia belangeri chinensis | reverse complement strand
TGCAATGATTAATTACAAAGCCTTATCCTTGAGGATGCAACTAAAATGCCTGGTTACAATAACTAGACACTAAAATGTAGGCTTAGATGGGGTTAAGTATCGGCTGTCATTGCAACTTGGAGACAAGTTCATCTGCTTTTGTTTTCCTGGAGGTGAAGGCATCTTCAGAAAGTGGGTCAAGGGTAAGATCAATATGGAATGAATCTCAGATAGAACTGCTACCTGTCATGTAACATGTATATAGAATAACTTTAGTAATAACTATACTTGCACTAATCTAAGAACAGGACAAATCTGGTGTGTCTTGGGTAGAGCCAGAGGAGTAAGAGAAGAGGTGCTGACTAGTATTAGTACAAAACCACTCTAGCTCCTCTAGGCTGAGAAAGCATAGTTGGTAGAGTG
>NW_006181917.1:0-402 GCF_000334495.1 Tupaia belangeri chinensis | reverse complement strand
GAGAGCACCTGTCCTAGCAACCACATGTTTTGACAGCCATGCAAAATCCTTCCATTCTAGTCCAACTCACACTCTATGAAGGAAGGACTCACTGGCCATCAGTGCCCATGGAAAGCTAAGCTCGGCCATTTTTTCAGGTTGAGGAAGAGCTGCAAGTAAGTTTTTGAGCCAAAACGTGAAGATTTTATTACTATCTTTAGTTAGAAAGCAAAATGGTATTAGATATCAGGTAAAATTTAACTCAGTGAGTCCCACTAGAAACTATTTTTAACCCCTCTATTTAGAATGTAAAAAAAAAAATCCGATAACAAAGCAGATTTTTTTCATCACGTCTATAATGTACCTTTTACACATTCAGTTTTAAAAGAAGTGTTGGGGCTGGTGGGTGGTGTGGTGGTTAAG
>NW_006181916.1:0-402 GCF_000334495.1 Tupaia belangeri chinensis | reverse complement strand
TGCTTTCTTTTACCAAGACTCCATTGGTAGGCCAACCATAGCAATGCAGTGATATCTCAACACTTGACAATGCTGAGACCATGTGGGAAGGTCCTAGGTGACCATCCCAAGGTCTCGCTGTGCATATGTCAGGAGTAGATGGCCTGACTGGCTTGGGCTGGAGCTGGATCATGGCATGAGGACCTTATTGAATGTGCCACTATTTCTGTCTTTCTCTCTATGTATCTTTCTTTCTCCCTTTCTTATGGAAGAAATAAAGAAATAAATTTCAAACAAACAGGAGCTTCATTAATACAGAGGACTAACAAAAAATATTACCAGGAAAAAACTCTTTTTCGTAAACAGTTGGAATTTAAGGTTAGTGAAAAGGAAAAGTTGGACAGAGTTGCTTTAGATTTCAGT
>NW_006181915.1:0-402 GCF_000334495.1 Tupaia belangeri chinensis | reverse complement strand
CTCCTCTTGGCATTTTGGGCTCGCACGCACACGCACCGGGAGTGATTTTCAGCCCCTGGGCCCAAGACTGGAACCATGGAGTTAGCCGTGTGGAATCCAGCGCCTTAACTTCCACGCCACCTGCCGGCCCCGCGTGATGCGTATTTTAAATCCACTGTAATTGGGACTTTGCAGAAATTTTTTTCCCCAGATGATCATATTGTTTTGTCTACTTGTTACTAAGGAAACCCAGGACTCAGGAGAAGACGTTGCCTCGGAGCGGACCGAGGGTTGGAACCAGATGTAGCCTGAGCTTCACACTGCACAAGTATTAAAAATAAAATGGAATTTGGAGCAAAAACCGGTGTGCTTTGGTGGTTTCAATAGGGGTGATCTTGCCACCGCGGACCGCTGGACAGTGTT
>NW_006181914.1:0-402 GCF_000334495.1 Tupaia belangeri chinensis | reverse complement strand
GCCTTAACCAGCATGCCACCTGCTGGCCCAAATGTGGTTCTTTTTTTAAAAAAATATTTTATCCATGGTAGAGAGCATGTGCATATGTGTGGATGAGAGAACGAGACGCACGCACTCTCATGGGTCTGGTCATGTCACTATCCCCTCCCCCAGCACGCCAGCTCATCTGGATCTTGGGTGGACACATACCCAGCATGCTTCAGCTGATTAGGCCAGGGACCTAAACCCGCGGTGGGCCACGTGGCTTCTGACACCGCGGTTCCGTGCACTGCTGACCACGCCATAGAGGCTAGGCCCTCACTGGGTTTCCATCGCTTGTCCCAATAACAAGCCTCGAAATGTCCACGATCCAAGTCAGGGCCGTACAGTGCACTAGGCTATCACGTCTCCTGGGCTTCTTTT
>NW_006181913.1:0-402 GCF_000334495.1 Tupaia belangeri chinensis | reverse complement strand
AAATGAAAGTGAAAGCAGATGAATTTACTTGCCACATTTCTATTAATAAACAGCCTTTGCTCATTTTGTACCAGACTTAGTTTTATCTTTTATACTCCTTTTCAATTTATTCCAAATGGATTCAGCAAACCTTACTTGAATTAAGTTTCCATAGAATTTCTTCACTTGATTCTTTAATCAAATTGAAGTTATCACTCTTCATATCAATTCAAGATAGCCTTCTCAGTTAATGTTATCCCGTCTGTAGGTAACAGGAAAAATAAATATATTCTAGGTATAAGGGTAAGATCTCTTTGTTATTTGCTAAATTTTTTCAGATGCTAGAGTAGACAACACAATGAAATAATTTGCCATTGTCAAGCTGGAAATGTATATTTTGTGATTTCTTTTTTGAAATTTGTT
>NW_006181912.1:0-402 GCF_000334495.1 Tupaia belangeri chinensis | reverse complement strand
CCCAAGATCCCTAGAGGAGAATGGAGAAGGACTGTGATATGGCCATCCCTCCTAGATGGTGATTTCTCAGTTTCTATCTTTGTCTCTCTATTAAGTGCACACATCATATAGCAAAAGATCAGTTATTTCTCTGCTAATCTGAAGCCCATCCCAAACTTCTGATTTCATCAGTTTTGATTCCTCCATTTATATTCTTAATCTTTGGGCTGAATAAAACTTCTTCCTGAAAAAGTGTAGAACAACTTTATTTCCACAACTATTTCACTTTTTGCCTCCAGTTCCCTCTTCTGGACCCCGATAGTCACAGAGGATTCCTCAGCAACTCTTCCCACCTAGCTTACCTGTTTTCATTGTTTCCTCTTTCTTCCTTCTCATTTTTTAAATAATTATTTATTTATTTAT
>NW_006181911.1:0-402 GCF_000334495.1 Tupaia belangeri chinensis | reverse complement strand
CCCTATAGCAAAAACAAACCTCCCAAAAAAAAGTTCCTTGGGATTATTAAAATACATGTGAAGTGATTAAACTAGGTGTGATATGATATTAGTGTGATGAGGAAGATAAAAGTTTAATTTCAAAGAACTCCCAATCTAGAGTCACTACAATTTAATTCTATTATATGTGAAGAAGGTGATCATTGCTTCAGAGAAGGGTGAGTGGGTCACTAGGGAGATAGTCATAGGAATATGCCTGGAGCCTGTACTTAGCGCAGTGGTTCAAGGAACTGGTTCTCACATGATTGACCACATTTGAAGTCTTGGCCTGTTAGCACAAGAAACATGTTGGTGTGTGTCATGTGTACATGTCCCAAATTCTAATGAAAAATACAAATGGAGGAAAAAGCCTTGTGGCCTGAC
>NW_006181910.1:0-402 GCF_000334495.1 Tupaia belangeri chinensis | reverse complement strand
TTTCAAGTCACTGGGTCTGAGTCTCTAATTGTGTGAGTGGTGTGTGGGCCAAGGCAGCCCCTTCTCCCACGACTTAGAATAGGCAGGAGGCTTTGGTGATAAGGTTAGGGTAGGTGATCCTGCTTTCCTGCCTTAACCTCCATGCCACCTGATGCCCCTATTTCTGGGCTCTTTATTCTGTTCTATTGATCAATTTGTCTATACTTTTCATTATCAAATTGTTTTGGTTACTATTTATAGTAAACTTTGAAATTGAATGTAGTCAGCAGTCTGTATCCTTGTTTTCCATATCTGTGGGTTCTGCATCCACAGATTCAAATTCTAACTACAAATTTTTTCTTTAAGAGAGAATTTTGCTATAGAGCACATGGACTAACCAGAAAGACAGAGAGAAGCAGAGAG
>NW_006181909.1:0-402 GCF_000334495.1 Tupaia belangeri chinensis | reverse complement strand
TCTCTCTGTCTCTCTGGTAAGCACACTTGCCTTATGGCAGAAACAAACAAAAATAATTAAAGAGAGAGAGAAAGGACAAAGTGGAAGTTAGAAAGAGAGCTTAGGATCAGAGCAGAAGACACACTAAAGAAAGCTGCTATTTACTTTGCTTCTCTTTAATTCTCTATCTGTGGACACATTGCTAGACTCCAGACAAGCTAGCTCTGATGGAGAGTATTTAGGGAGCTTGAACACTGCTTGAAAAAGAGGGAGCCAGAAGAAACTGAACAGAACTGATGAGAAAGTTTAGCAGTGATGAACTCATAATCATAGTTACATTTACATGTGAAGGAAGCTTCTGGAATAAAAGGAGAAACAAGTGACACAATTCCAATTTTTTATTTTTATTTTTTAAAAGGTTTT
>NW_006181908.1:0-402 GCF_000334495.1 Tupaia belangeri chinensis | reverse complement strand
GAATCACTTCCTGCAGGAGACACAATTATTTCCCATTTCATTCTGTGTTGATAGTCAAGCTCGTGTAGGTTGTGCGTGGCCAAGAACACATTCTAGTGGTCAAACCCCCTTGTGCATCTTGAAGTCAACTCTAGGAAATAGAAGTATATCTCATTCCCTTCCTAGAACATGAGTGCTCTGACCTGTAAGAGGAACAGCTCAATTAACTCACTCTTCCAGCCCTGTCAGGATGCTCATGCAAAATATTCGACGCTAAGAAAGAGCCTGACTCCAGATGACTTGAACTCTGCTTACTGCTTTGTCTGAGAATGAAAGTGCCCCTTATGATAGTCAAATACATGCAGTCTCACTTGTAGAATCTAGAGGGGTCATGAAAATTCACTCTCTCGTATGTCTCCCAAT
>NW_006181907.1:0-402 GCF_000334495.1 Tupaia belangeri chinensis | reverse complement strand
AGGACTTAGGTGTTTGGAGTTTTCTGACCCTTAAGTCATTCTTTTGACTAGTTTAAGTGATAAAAGCATATTGATTTCTTTGCTGCATCTTATTTATTAGTTTAATTATAATAGTTTATGCTAGTCCCAGACTTCAGTCAGCTTGCTTTATTTTTAAGTTGACTTTCAAACTATTACATCATTTGGAAAAAATAGACCAAATAAGTGAATTAGAGGGGGCCAGAGTGCTTTGATGAGAAAGGCAACAGGAGTGCCACTCCAGAACATAGCTTAATTTCCTAATAAGAGCGTTTCACCCAATTGTAAGACTCGTTTGTTGATTTTAAAAGGGCCAAATTCCATTATCGTACCATAACAGCTACTCCAGAGACAGAACTTCCTCTTCCTGTTGATTCTTTCCAG
>NW_006181906.1:0-402 GCF_000334495.1 Tupaia belangeri chinensis | reverse complement strand
ACATTGGAATTGATACATTCTACTGGCGATATTTGCTCATTGTAGGATTGATGATTTACTTAGTCAACTACTTGTAAATCTTAATTTTGATTCTTCTTTAACTTTGCTCCTAAAACATCTTATTTAGCCATCATCTTACTCAGTAGAATGCCCATGAGTAGACCTGAAAATAATATTTTCACAGCAGTTGAAAATTGTGACAAAATAAAGGAAAGGATGAATTTTTTCAATGCCGCTAAGTTTTATTTTTACTTTCCAATGAACAACAACACAACAACAAAAAAATAGTAGATGTTGAATTTCACACTATTCGCCAAAATGCTATTTAGAGGACTCAGCATGCATTTCCTTTTCCCGGCCACCCTTGGGATCCTGTCCCTAGGCGGATCTGATCCAGCTTTT
>NW_006181905.1:0-402 GCF_000334495.1 Tupaia belangeri chinensis | reverse complement strand
AAAAAAAAAAAAAAAAGAGGGAGAATACTTCCTAAAGAAACTTTGTACCTACTAGTGGTCACTCACCTCCTTCCTTCCTGCTTTTCTCTATCCCTCACATAAACACTAATTTACTTTGAATAGATTTGCCTGTTGATATTAATATAGTCATATGATATGTAATTATTTGTCACTGGTTTTGTTCACTTAGTATAGTGTTTTCAAGGTATATCCATATTACAAGGTCTATCAATATTCAATTCCTTTTTATTGCCAAATGACATTACACTGTGTAAATGTACCACACTATTCATATCCATTCATTGGTTGATAGACATTACTGTTGTTTACACATTTAGACTACTGTGAATAGTGCTGCTGTGAACACTTGTGTACAAGTTTTGTGTGGACATGTGTTTTGAT
>NW_006181904.1:0-402 GCF_000334495.1 Tupaia belangeri chinensis | reverse complement strand
AACTTTTATGCCATGTATTTTTTTAATTCTTTGGGAACCAGGTTTATAGTCTCATATTGAATGAATGGTATCAGCATTTGTGGTGCTGCGTTATGTGCTTCCAACATGTAATAAAGAATATAGGATACACCCGTGCACATGCACACACGTGGACACACCACACATACTCACATACACTGCAGGGAGTGAAACAAGGAAAAGCTAGTTATGGGGCAGGATTGATCTGAATGTCTTCATGGAAAATTGGAACACTGAATATGCTCCTGAAGGGAAGTTCCTCAGCTTCTTAGAGCGTAATTGTTCCAATGGAAAAAATAAATCCAAAAATCCAATTGCAGAATTTTACTCACTTCCTATATGACAAGGAAAACCAGGTGTGAACTGTTCAGTATTCTGATCCTC
>NW_006181903.1:0-402 GCF_000334495.1 Tupaia belangeri chinensis | reverse complement strand
TCAGGTCAGCAGGTGTAGGTGGGAAATCAGATCTCCTAACACCCTAAGCAGGCATTTTTCACCACAGCACATCCCTCCCGGATCTTTTGCACTCTGCCTTCTTCCCCAAATACACTGTCAAAATAAATCAGCTCTGCTACCCTCATTCCCAAAGCCTAGAAAATGTCTCCTTGAAATCAGAGTCAGGAAAAATTATGGGTGGTTAAGGGCACTGGAGAGCTCTAACCTGAGCTTAAAGAGCCGGTACTTTCCACGTGAAGCCCAGTGGGCACATCCTGTATAAAGTATCACATGGGAGCACAAGGCACAAACTTCACATAGCAGCAACTCTACCACTGTAAGACACATAGGACAAGTGGTACACAAGATAAGATCACTACACTAATGGGACCAGCAGTTAGC
>NW_006181902.1:0-402 GCF_000334495.1 Tupaia belangeri chinensis | reverse complement strand
CCCCTTGCAGACACTGAAAGAAGCCTCCCTGTTTTCTGTCTCCCAGCCCCAAGGGCAGGAGAGACTCAGCCAACCCATCCAGATCCTTCCTAGCTTTTTGAAGGCCAAGGAGACCGGGTTATTCAAGTTGAGATAGCACTGACTTCTTCCTTCAGGGCCATTCTTTCCTGATCCTTTGCTTTCTAATCTGATCTGCCCTCTAGGCCACAGGGTGGTTCCCCCCATCCACACTCTGCCTTTGGAATCCAGCTCAAGAGGCACATAAACTGGAATTGGGAGTGGAAGTGAATGAAAACCTGCTCTAGTCACTATCTTCCCAGTATTCTCTTATGTAATTTATTAAAACACAGAAGAAAAAAGAAGCTAAAAGAAAATACACTGACAGGGACCAGCAGATGGCAT
>NW_006181901.1:0-402 GCF_000334495.1 Tupaia belangeri chinensis | reverse complement strand
TTTTTTTTTTTTTTTTTTTAAATTTGAACAGCCTAATTGTCCTGTTAGGTATTGAGCTCCATGAAAAGGCAGGGCTCATGTCTTAATTCATCCCTGTGGCCAGTAACTAACAATGAGTGAATCAATCCAATGCCATGGTCTTTGAGCACGTGCGACTGAGAGGCTATGGGGTTGGGGAGGGTTGCAGAGAGGAGTATGATGCCGCTAAGGCCCAGAGTCAGCAGAGGGCACACAGCACATTGGGCATGAGCTGAACCAGTCTACGTACATCAGAAGCCTGGCGAAGACAGGGAGGGACCCCTGTGTAATCTTCGATTCCGTGGCTTTGTGCAGGAGGGGCTGGGCTAGCACAGGAGTCCTTCTTGGGCACTCACAGCCTCACAATCACCATGGGACTCCACA
>NW_006181900.1:0-402 GCF_000334495.1 Tupaia belangeri chinensis | reverse complement strand
TCCTGTTGGAGGTGCTCTCTCTCTCTCTCTCATTCACAAAAGGAATAAGAGAAAGAAATAAAACTCTTTTAAACATGTTATAATGTTATTCTCCAGTTTAGCTGAGAAAATAATTTTTTCCAACCCAAGGTGAACTGATAGCCATGTGTTGGTTTCAAATCTGCCTCCCTTCTTCAAATGAAAGGGAGAGAAATGGACCGATACTTCCACATCTACACAGGCTAGGCAGAGTGGGCCTTTTATAGAATCATTTCCTGTCCGGGCCCGTTTTCTGGTGCCTTCTCACGTGCTCCAGTTCCCACACCTTTCCATGCTCTTGAGGGGAGGAAAAAACATCTTCTCGTCACTCATCCTAGGATCACGACTGAAGTCTGTGACAAAGGACAGGTGAACAAGAGAAAA
>NW_006181899.1:0-402 GCF_000334495.1 Tupaia belangeri chinensis | reverse complement strand
AGGATGGCCATGTCCTCTGGACTAGCCCACGTGCTTGCTGGCACTGTGTGAGAATGTCTCTCGTAGATGAGGTAACAGACGGCAGGATATTTTCCTGGACAAGGCCTTAAAGAGGGAGGAACTCTGGTGAGAGCAGATTCCTGCTTTGGACCCTAATAGAAACCATCACCTGATCTTAGCAGGAAGACTCCTCTCTCCAGGTTACAGTCTCTCCTCTGTTGAACACAAGGGTTAGACTTGCTGGTCTCTCCAGTCCTTCTCAATACAGAACATCCATATCCCTAAGACTGCCATGAAAGAGAAATTTTGAGAAACAGCCAGATTCAAAACACAACTCCTACAGAGACCATCTCTACAACTGGACTGTTTGTGCCATGAGAGCACCAGAAGGCCTGCTGTATG
>NW_006181898.1:0-401 GCF_000334495.1 Tupaia belangeri chinensis | reverse complement strand
CCAGAAGGTGTGCACTCACTGGAGACTCTGAGAGAGGACCACCGAGAAAGCAGCCGTCCGTAGGGAATGGCCACACTGCCATCCCTTCCCTGCCACCTCTCCCCTCGGGAATCTGGGCACGCACACACCTGCAGTGTTTTCTCAGGCCTCCAGGTCCGGACTCCAAGTGCACAGTCACCCTGTGGAATCCAGCCACTTCGACCACCATGCCACGGGCTGCCCCCCAATTACAAATGATGAAGTAGTGTTAAGTGTAAACGGTGACACCCTCTGAGAAGTGTGGGAGCAAGAGTAAGCCGAGTACATTTGCGTGCGACTGAGGAGATAGGAGCTCGAGGACCCGAAGGAACTGACTGCCTGTGGCTTCCGGGCACGGAATGTGTGTGGAGTACCGAGTACAC
>NW_006181897.1:0-401 GCF_000334495.1 Tupaia belangeri chinensis | reverse complement strand
TAATCTATGCTTATGTGCTAAAACAATAAGGAAAAGTGACTATGTAATATCAGGCTAGTGATTACCTTTGGGGAGGAAAGGTACAGTAATTGGGATGGGTAAAAGAGCTTTTGTGCGTGGGTCCTATTATATTTCTTGAGCTAATCTGTGCCATGGAATGTAAGTATTTATGTTGTGATAAATATATCATATTGAATAAGGTGTCTCATGCTTTAAAAAAATCTTTGGCATGATAATGTTTTGAAAGTATTAAGTCACTGTATTTTGCAATTCTGGTTTTGCTTCTAGAATGATCCATTCATCTAAAATCTTGGAATTCAAATACTTAATGACTTGTTTAGGGCCTTATCCAATTAATGAAATGACCAGAAACTGCCTGTGATTGTATGTAATTTTTATGT
>NW_006181896.1:0-401 GCF_000334495.1 Tupaia belangeri chinensis | reverse complement strand
AAAAAAGTTAGAACAAGGTACCATACAGAGCTAAATATGTATGAGGTGATCAAATACTTGTTGATTAATCATCACCCCAGATCAAACCTTCTCAAGGGCAAAACCGCTAAAGCAAGGAACAGAACAGGGCAGGACTAATTTGGCCACCAGCAGCAGTGTCAAATGCTTTCTGTTAGGTCTGCTTTTACAGTCCACGCTTCGCAGGTGCACTTAACAAGCCCTGAGCCAGCCCTGTAGTGCAGTAGTTGAGCGCAGTGCATAGGGAGCCAGGACCCACATGGCTGACCATGGTCAGAATCCTGGCCCATGTGGCCTGAACACACACTGGGCGAGTGTGTGTCTGTGCCCCAAATCCTGACAGAATGGACGAAGAGAGGAAAAAGGATTGCAGTATGACTGCC
>NW_006181895.1:0-401 GCF_000334495.1 Tupaia belangeri chinensis | reverse complement strand
AGAGTCACGTTCCCACTCCGTTTTGCACTCGCTTTCTCAGCATCGCAGGCACCCCTGCAAGTCAGTACGGAGGCTATTTCCTGTGGCCGTCTTCAGTCTGACGGCATAAAGGGAATGCTCAGGTGCGGTGCTTCCTAACTCACCCCGCGCCCGCCCCACTCCCTGCTGCACCGGCATCCCACCCACCTGCGGGCCCCCATTGTCAGTCTGGGGGGTCGCTCAGTACACACCCAGAGGCCCAGGCCAGCAGACTGACCTGTGACAGCATGGGCTGCACCTTCGCTCTCGCATGGAGCAACACCTTACGGAAAAGACTCCAAGGAACTGGGTTTTCCTCAAATTAGTGATTTCTAAGATTCCATAATGTCCCGGGGTCGGCAGGTGGCATGGCAGTTAAGGGC
>NW_006181894.1:0-401 GCF_000334495.1 Tupaia belangeri chinensis | reverse complement strand
TTTTTTTTTAAGTTTCTGACTTTCGTGTGTATGTGTCTTAGAGAGACAAGTCCCCTTAACAGGGTCTCATGCCTTGATTTGCACCCCCCTCCCCGACCTCCTGTCAGCCTGTCAGGATCACAAGGGCATGAACATGCACACGCACATGCACATGTGGACCTGGAACCGAACTTCCAATTTCCATAAGGGTTCCAGCACTGCAGAGCAGTCATGCAATCCATGTGCCAGGCAGCTGGGCCCTGGGGCCTGCTTTTACAGTGATTTTTCCTGACACAGTCTGTGGTGCACTATCTGGCGGTACTAGAAGCCACATGGTCAGTCACGATTCAGATTCCCTGACTGGCCTAGGTGGGCAGGGGTGGAGCAAGACCTTGAGGAGCTGCAGAGCTCAGGAAAGGGAA
>NW_006181893.1:0-401 GCF_000334495.1 Tupaia belangeri chinensis | reverse complement strand
ACTACATTCACAGTGTTTCTCTCCGGTGTGAACTCTCTGATGCATAATAAACTGTGAGCTATCACTTAAGCTTTCCCACAATTGTTGCATTTATAGGCATCTTTCCTCCAGTATGGGTTCTCTGGTATACCATAAGACTAGCACTGTAACTGAAGACCTTTCCACATTCATTGCACTCATAGTGTTTCTCACCAGTGTGGATTTCCTAGTGTTTAATGAGGTGTTCATTTTGACTGAAGGATTTTCCATACTCATTGCCTCATTGCATTTATAGGACTTTTTGCCTGTGGAAAAATCTAGTGCCAAATAGGACATTTGTTCAGACTGAATACCCTACCACACTAACTACATACAAAGGGTTTTTCTCCAGTATGAATTTGCTCATGGTCAAGAAGTTGAGA
>NW_006181892.1:0-401 GCF_000334495.1 Tupaia belangeri chinensis | reverse complement strand
ATCCCTGAGCACCTGGTTTCCCTGTGGGATAGTCTTCTCAGAAAAAAAGCTTTCATGTTGATTCTCTGTTCCCAAAGGACCAAGTTAGATGTCAGGTAAATACAGTCTTTATTGTTCCTTCTCTGGGGACTCTGCTGTCTACAGAGCTGTCACCTTGCTAGCAATTTTGCAAAAATTAAAATGTCCCTGGAGTCTAAGATACCTGTCTTTGTTAATTTTTTTGAAGACTAAAGCACTGACTTGTACATAGACAACTCCTGATGTCTTCTGAAAAATGTATCGTGACTTTTCTGATGACCAAGGCGGAAAATGCTTTATATTCCTCTTAAGCTCATGAGATTGTACAAGTAGTGGAAACTATCTTAGAATGAGAGTAAAGGATCCCAGAAATGGTTCCACTT
>NW_006181891.1:0-401 GCF_000334495.1 Tupaia belangeri chinensis | reverse complement strand
AGAGAGAAAAGGGGATGCCAGATGTGCCTAGATCTACCTTGACCCCAGCTGGGAAACCTGCCATTCGAGAAGCAAGTTATACTTCTGTATTTAATTCTTTTATAATCAGACCCTATCAATGTATTACATTGATAGATGAAAAGTAAATACAAAAAGAGATGCATAGCAAAGAAAAATAGGAAATTCTTCTTCCTCAGTCCTTCCAAATCTCCAAATGAGAGAGGAACATGTGGAAATATGAAGGTTAATAAAGAATTAATAAAGGATAGTCAAGTTAATAAAGGATTAGAAATATTGCATTTTAATTTGTTTGCTAGGCTCTGTGCCTCTCCTTAGAACTCATGGACTCAGGGAGAGATAGGTGGGGGGCAGTTCTGGATTTGCTTGGGTGCATTCAGAAA
>NW_006181890.1:0-401 GCF_000334495.1 Tupaia belangeri chinensis | reverse complement strand
GTGGCCCAGGCCATTGATCCGTTAGGATTGCAACACATGGGATTTCTTCATTTCCTGGCTTCTAGTGAGACAGTGGGTACTACCATCAGATGAGAGGATGACAGGAGAAAATGGTAAGGGTAATTTTTTGCTCTTTCTTCTCCACTTCGGTGTTCCATCTCTGACTATAGCTGTATTCCTCCACAACTATAGCCCCAGCTCCTCCTCCAAGGCTCAAGGTCTTACTTGACTTTGGTAACGCTATTCCTCCCATTGATTCATCTTTCCTGAGTTGGTAACACCCATCTGCTGATCTGGGTACCAGCCATTATTTTCTATCATTAAGCCTGCACACACCTCTATAAACACTCTCTTTATTAAAGTCTCCTCATTCATGGTAGTTAAGGCACTGGACTCTCACA
>NW_006181889.1:0-401 GCF_000334495.1 Tupaia belangeri chinensis | reverse complement strand
AAAATAGAATAAAAAGGCAGAGGGGACAGGCACGTGCAGGGCACCAGGATTCCTCCTCTCCCTACTTGGTGGTGCCTCAGAGGCCCTGCAGGCTGGTCAGAGCCCCTTCTGTGTGTGACCGCAGGTGTTAGCAAACAAAGCTTTGTCACGGGCTGAGCACTACGTGGGTGTGGCCCAAGTCAGCGCACTGTCACCCCGCAGCCTGCTGTGGCATGCTGGCCTGCAGGACTACCTTTCGTAGCAGACGTGAGGGGATCTGGGGCACCCCAAATTGTCTGCTAGTTGTTCACTTTACACAGGAGACCTGGTAATCTGCAACTTCCATGAGAGCCAGCAGTGGGGACTAGAAAACGTTTTTTTTTCATTTAATTTTATTTCTTCCATGAGCAAAAGAAAGAGAG
>NW_006181888.1:0-401 GCF_000334495.1 Tupaia belangeri chinensis | reverse complement strand
GTAAAGGATTGTATTAGACTGCATTTCCTTTTATGTTTAGAAATAATGTATGTTGCATCATCTGGATGATGCTAAGTGACTTCCATCCGTTACTTTTCCTAACATGACTAGCAATCTGAATTCATTTATGTCACCAGTAACTGACTTGCTGGTAACACAAGCAATCTCTGTATATGCATAAACTCAAGATCCAGGTCATTACCTGCCACTGTGGAGTCATCAATTCTCCTGCTCTGGGTGAAAGGAGACTCTGTCGAAGCTGAGGCCATCAGCTGGCCACCAATGGCACTGCTCTCTAAGCCATCAATGTCTGCAAGAAAAGAGCATGGTTTTCTCTAAATAAAGCACTCTAGTCAAAAACAAATGTCCTCTCTGGGGACCAGCAGATAGCATAATGGTTA
>NW_006181887.1:0-401 GCF_000334495.1 Tupaia belangeri chinensis | reverse complement strand
GGCACATACACTTACCAAAGACAGAGAGAGAAAACTGCTCCCCAGCCAAGTGGTGATGTGGTGAAGATGGCTGGAACTCACAAAGTTGTGTGATTCAAGTCCTGGACCTAGCTTCATGAGAAACATGTGGGAGTCCACAACCTTAAGCACCGCACCACCTGCCAGCCCCATGGCATGGTCATATTTCAACCCCATCTCCGTCTCTCTGTGTTCTTGGTATTTTGGTCATATACATCCTCACCATTTTTCAATCAGCTCCACCTCGAATTCAAATGGCACTCAGCCATGTCAGATTGGCTTTGATAATCAGTAGACTGCAGACAAGGCTTTTTTGTTCTAGATTTTTTTTTTTTTCAGATTTTTGCCAATAAGCACACATGGGCCTCAGAGAGAGACACAAA
>NW_006181886.1:0-401 GCF_000334495.1 Tupaia belangeri chinensis | reverse complement strand
CATATTTTCACATCCCTGCATTGCTAAGGTTTTCAGAGAAAAGAACACTAGCATCTGGGTTAAAGAATGATTAATGGCAACCATATCTTGGAAGTCAGAGATTGTTTATTTCTCTTGGGAGATTTGAAAATTTATCTCTACAGAGCCATTTGTTTAAATTCCAATGTGTGCAGGAAAGCTGGAGACTTCATCCTGTCAGCAAAAAGGATCGATTTACACTCCAAAGTAAGGGTATCTCTCTCTTCAAAGGGCAGGAGGGCAGATGTGCTGCCCCCGTATGAGTTCTAAGTTTTATAATTCTGGGCTTTCTCTCCCATAGTGCAAACTCCCCTGCTTGCACAGGCGACATCTGGCCCACATTATACTGTGCAGTAAGAAATTTGGATACAGGAAGTTGACAC
>NW_006181885.1:0-401 GCF_000334495.1 Tupaia belangeri chinensis | reverse complement strand
AGAAAAATGAACTTGGAAATACTGGGCAAGGGAGGAATAGTGATAGAACTTGCTTTGTCCAGTGTTAAAAGAGACCATCTCTCTTCTTGTCTATATAGAGTAAGGGTATTCAGGGACATTATATATTTTTATACCAGTTAACCATTGAAAAGGTATTTATTAAGTATTTACTATTAGGCACTTTGGGTATTTTTGAAAAGCTTTAGCTATGCCAAAATCCTGTTCAAACAGACACAAATGTAGTTCTAAATTATGTAAGTAGTGCTAGTAAATAGATGAATGTATAACATAATTGGCAAGAAGAGCACATTTATAGCTTAGCGATGATACTATTTTTTTTCTTTTTCTGACTTTTGTAAATGTGAAAGCATGAGCACCTTACTAAAACCACTAGACACTCA
>NW_006181884.1:0-401 GCF_000334495.1 Tupaia belangeri chinensis | reverse complement strand
TTTAACCACCACGCCACCTGGCTGGCCTGAATATATAGTCTCTTGACTGAAGTTTTTCCTTGAGACATATTAAACATAAAGATTATAATATAAAGGCACTTGAACCATGATTGGCTCTGTGGACATCTAGTGCCCTAATGACCATGCCTCCTGCTGGCCCAGAGAGGTACATTTGAGACAGCTCGTTGGCTAAATAAAACTCTTTGCAAAGATGCTACTTGGGCATTCAGGATAGAGGATTATTATTATTATTATTATTTTTAAAGAGAAATTTGTTACAGGGTGTGTGCTTTCTCTGGAGAGACAATGAGACAGAAAGTGGAAAATCACCCCACAGGGGCGATAGCCACACTGCAATTCCTACTACATTCTCGTCTGGAGGTTTTGGGCATGCACATACA
>NW_006181883.1:0-401 GCF_000334495.1 Tupaia belangeri chinensis | reverse complement strand
TTAAGCAAATACACTTAGATCCTGGTCACTGAAACTGTAACAATTTACAAACAGCAGTTTTATCTCAAGAGAAGAGGTTAAAGCCACTTTTTAATTTCTGTTGCAAAGATTGATATGGAATCTCTTTCTACAGTTTTTTGTCTTAAGTTTTTTTTTCTTAGAAATGAGCAGAAAATGGAATAAAACTCAACTATCTCATTAACTGCTCTTCAAGTTTAAAAAAGAAGCGCCTATTGGAACCAGACTAGAATTGAAGGGATTTGTCCAAAACATAAGCAACAGTTATAGCCAATTAAAATTTTTGTAAGTATAATGAAAAAGGGGAAACTTTTGACTTAAAAAAATTCAAGGGTTTTTCTCTATAAAGAAAAGTTTAGGGATCAGCAGTTAGTGTAATGGCT
>NW_006181882.1:0-401 GCF_000334495.1 Tupaia belangeri chinensis | reverse complement strand
GTTGTTTTGTTTCTAAAGACAGGGTCTTGCTATGTGGCCCAGGCCAGCATCAAGCTCACCATCCACCTGTGTTGGCCTCTGGAGGAACGGGGATTACGGGCACACGTCATAGCACCCAGCCTTCAGGTTAGGCCAGGAATCACACCTGGGCCTCCCATGGGGTCCTAGCCCACAAAGCAATGTCAGCACCAAGTGCTACTGCAGCTCATTTTTAAAAGCAGAACATTAAGACAAAATGAGGAGATATTAATATGTATATTCACAACAAGTCTTGACTTATAAACCCACTAAATGAATTGAATTCTGTCTATAACCTCATAATAAACTGACATCAATTTTTAAAGCAAGATGAGCATGGGAGATTATTTTAAGATTTATTTTTTGATAAATGACAAAATATA
>NW_006181881.1:0-401 GCF_000334495.1 Tupaia belangeri chinensis | reverse complement strand
AGTTTATTTTGGTGCAAAACTTTTTTAAAAAATCCATGCAAGTTTTTTCATGTGTATTCTTGTAAACATTTTGAAGATGATACATCTCAGTTTATGATTACCTTTTTACACCAAAAAGGATAAAAGTCAGAATCAGCCCTAATAAGAGATTCATGACATGGAGTCAGTGAATGTAACAAACAAAAAGCTCTGGTATCTTCTCCCTGTGGAGTCAGGATGCATTGTTCTCCCAGCATGCGCACGTTAAATAATACACACTGAGTATTGCCAACTGGGAAGCTCACCCACATTTCCCTGTCCAGAGTTTTTCTGGGATCTTGGTACATAGGCATGATTGATTAATTATTGGTGGAAAGACTGAACTTAATCTCCACCACTCTTCCCTAGTTATCAGACTGATA
>NW_006181880.1:0-401 GCF_000334495.1 Tupaia belangeri chinensis | reverse complement strand
AGTCTTCTCATGAGCAGGAGGACAGAACTAAAATATTGCCATTTCCCAATGCTTTCTACCTGACAGATATGATCTAGGGCATCAGACAACGATGATCATAGTAAAGAATCTCTACCCACAAGAAGGGTGCTTTGGACAATTTCCAAGGCAGTTGAGATCATCTGTAAGGACAATCAATGGGTCTTTTGAGATTTCTGAGCTCTGATTAGCTGGACCAATGTCTCTAGGTTGATACCATTAACATTCAGGGCATTATAAGTCAGTTGTCCCAGGAAGGCATATTCCAGTATATCAATCCTGATCCTGTTAAACCTTTCTTTCCCAGAAACACTTGCAGGAAAATCTGAAGCGAAGAGACCCTCTCAATACCAGCCTGAGAGGCCCTGGACTGCATGTAGGCA
>NW_006181879.1:0-401 GCF_000334495.1 Tupaia belangeri chinensis | reverse complement strand
GCTCTCTGATAAGAAAGTGGGCTTCAAAAAATACTTACATGGAAGTCTGGGTGATTTATTACCTCGTTATTTGTAGGGTCAGCATACCATAATGATCTGCAATTTTAATTAGAATGTAGTTAGCAAATTGAAATAGTTGCCTTTAGAAAAAACTGTTTTGAGCCCTGGTACAGCCAACTCTTGGTTAAAATTTAGCCACTGTGACTTCCTCTTGGGTAAAGCCTATTATGTCTCTATCTTGGTCCTATTCCTTAGCTATAAGTCCCAATCCCACCTCCTACCTCAATATTACTTAACTGTGTGTTGAAACCAAGAAGAATTTTCACTAACCAATGCTCTAGTGAAATCCGGAAGCCCAAGAGCGATGTCATGCAAGGCAGACCAGAACTAGGGAAGGGACA
>NW_006181878.1:0-401 GCF_000334495.1 Tupaia belangeri chinensis | reverse complement strand
TGTGTGTGTGTATAACATGTGACCAAGTATAATACACAGGTATTTTTTCAATTCCTGGAAACATATCACTTATTAACAAAGCATGAGAAAAGACATAAACATCTATCAAGTTACAAATGACAGATAACTGATACCTTGATATATTTTGCTAAATAAATGTTAGAAAAGTCAGTTTAAGACTGTTGTTGACAGTGCATATCTATGTTATTAATAAATAAAGGAAATTATTTAAAAAGAGTGAAAGCACAGTTGAATTTCTTTTTACAGATTATAATCTTTTTACAGATTATAAATATGCCCAACCTCTTTGACATGGAAGGATGAAATGAAGTTTATTATGGTATGTTTTCACAACTTTAAATAATCTAGGAAATATTCTCCTGGAATGCTCTTTCAAAAAT
>NW_006181877.1:0-401 GCF_000334495.1 Tupaia belangeri chinensis | reverse complement strand
GTGTGTGTGTGTGTGTGTACCCAAAGTTCCAACACGTTGGAGAAATTCCCCATTGGGAAATGCTTTTTCCCTCTCCCTCTCTCTCTCTCCATTCCCATCTCTCTATTCCTCTACTGAAGGAATTTTGGCAATTAAAATTTTTTTTTAAATAAAAGGAAAAATAGAATTAGAGTATGAGTGTATTTCATTGCATAGAACTTTTGAAACCCATGCACAGTCTTTCTCATAATTTACATTTTCCTTGAACTTTTGGAAGGCCTCCCTTGTATTCCGCAAAAGTGTTGACCAGCCATAAGCTTCTTCCTTAAGAAACAACAATGAAGGGATCTGACAGAGGTACAGTGGTAAAATCTGATGCTTGGCGAGACTGGCCCACATGGGAAGGTTCCCGGTTCATAACC
>NW_006181876.1:0-401 GCF_000334495.1 Tupaia belangeri chinensis | reverse complement strand
TTCGTGTGCACCAGCAGACAGGCAGTGTCTCTGCGCTCCGATTCCATGGTGGGGGGTGTCATAGAGTGCTCCCCAGTGGGATCAATAGTGAAAAAGTGGCTGAGAAACAACCACCGAAGAGGGAAAGCAGCAGATTCAACTCTGCGTAGTTTAAAGTTCTGGATTATGACAGATTCCAGAACACAAGGAAACGGCAGAGACAGGACAGGCAGGGAGAGAGCAGTTTACAACTTCGGCAGTGGCACCAGGCTGGTTACCCTACAGGACTCCCTGCAAATCCGCAGTAGAGAAATGGGGCCAAGGACAGGGAGGGAGGGCGTGGCGGGTTTCTCACTTGGCGGCTGTTAGATGTGAGTGACCGTCTGTATTTCAGAAGGAATTACACATAGCATTTTTTTTTT
>NW_006181875.1:0-401 GCF_000334495.1 Tupaia belangeri chinensis | reverse complement strand
AACATGTTCAAGTCAACCCACTGAACTCTGAAGTTTGCTCCAACTTTTGAGATCATTGTATACACGTGAAAATTAAAAATCAAGTAGGAATCATGGTTGAACAGTGGGTATAGTGGTATCTTGTCATTGGTTTGTGTGAAATCAAAATTGGTTTGTGCGGAAATCATTAATGAGCTTTTGCTTTGCAGCAGAGTCTTTGTTTTCCACCCCCTAGGAAAGCCCACCCACTGGGCTGCCCCTAAAGCCAGAATTAACTGAAATCCAAGCTTTATGCTTGATAAAATCTATCCATTTTGTTCTTAATTTTATACTCTAAATTATATTGTTCCTTACTCTACTTAGATACATATTTTTCTTTCTCATTGTGTATCAGCTTTTTAAAAATAATTATTTAATTTTAT
>NW_006181874.1:0-401 GCF_000334495.1 Tupaia belangeri chinensis | reverse complement strand
GCCGCACAGTCTCCTGGACCCTTGCCCTTGCTGGGGCCTCAGTGGGCTGTGGTCCGCCTGGGCTCTTGCTCTGGGGCTGCCTGTCAGTGGCCCAGCCCGCCAGGGTCTTGGCTTTTCCTTCTGGAAATCACTGGATGGCCATGCAGAGGTCCAGCACCTGCCTCCCCACCCCCATGCCAGCTGGGCCTGCCCCTCTGCCCCATGCCATGCCCGGACTCCGGGTGGTGCGCTGGGGTGGGACACCATTGAGGAAGGCCATGACAACCCTCCCAGTACCCAGCCTGTGCTGGAAGGAGCCGCCTCCCCACTCACACCTGCTAGAGCCATCAAGGCTGGAGGCTGCAACGTCACCGCCTTTTTGGCCACGTGGCTACCAGGCCACGCTGCCCTGAGGACTTAGG
>NW_006181873.1:0-401 GCF_000334495.1 Tupaia belangeri chinensis | reverse complement strand
TTACTGCAGTCAGATCCCACATAGCTGACCCTGTGGTTTGGGGATCTGGTGACTTAGGAAACACATGCAGGGTGTGTGTAAGACCAACATCATAAAAGGAGGGAAAAATGGAGGAGAAAAGGCTGTGGGATGCTTTCTCCTCGCTTTGTCTCTGCCTCTCTCTAGTGAGTGCATGCTCCTTCTAGCAAAAATAATAATAAATTAATTAATACAAGAGCATGGCAAAGAATATTGTCATATATTCAAATATCAGAATGTAAATATCATACCAGACAGAGCAGTCAAAAGGTTATAAAAATATTATCCTAGCTAGTGAGATACTCATGGCAAGCCACAAAAGGATGGAACCTTCTAGAATAATGTAAAGTGTTTAATTATTTTAGAATAACATTTCTCTATTC
>NW_006181872.1:0-401 GCF_000334495.1 Tupaia belangeri chinensis | reverse complement strand
AGCTCTCCTAAACCTCCTCCTCTGTGGAGATGCCTGGAACTGCCCCCCAGGACACGGATCCTCTCTGTCACACCTCACAGACGTTCCTCCTGGCTCACCTTCATGGCCTAGGCAATGTCCACCTCCTACTGGGTTGTGCTCGCCCCCTCCAGGCTTCTCTTAGTCTCAGAGGAGCAGTGGGAGGGAGCCTGCTAACACCTATGACTGATCACATGGCCCCCGCTCAAATCCCCGTAGTGGTCCCTCCAGTACTCAGAGGAAGCAAAGGCCGCAGAGTGGTCCTGGAACAGACCACACAGGAGTTCGAATCTCCACCCTCCCTGCATCTGCTCCTGTGTCCTCTACGGAATTAGGAAGTGCCTCCACTCCGGGCAGATAGCCTGCACTCTCCCCCAGCCCCC